>NC_136263.1:94567684-94815184 GCF_964187855.1 Myxine glutinosa | reverse complement strand
AAAATGTGACAAGTGTGCACTCTAACGGGGATGATTTAGAACTTAGCAACCTGTGCCCGCTCGATTGGTTAGGAAATTCAAACTTACAGTATCCTGTGCCAGTTATGTTGTCTCCTAGTTGTTCTACAAGTGAAAACTTACACGTGGGTTGGTCAAAGTGTTCTATATGTACGACCTCTGATCACATGACAGGTTGATCACATCCGGGCATCATCCCATTTGCTGGACGTGAAAACTGAAAGTGCAAACCAGACTGGTGGAGCTTTAGGCAAGAATTTGCAAATCAGATTTTCATTACTTCATTTTTTATACAAGTGCAATCAAAATATAGACATGCATGATGAGATCTTTTTTGGAAATGTGTCGCCGAGTTATAAATGCCGCTGCTATGTCTTTAGAGTATTTATTTTACAAAGTAGTTTTAAATTATCGAAGGTAAATTTGACACCTGCTTCATTTGAGAAGCAATCTCTTGAACGTTTCAGCCTCCCCATCAGCCATGACTACTCCTGGGCCAATCATTTGGTAAAGCTCGCCTCCGAAGCCAGCCACAGACTGGGAATCCTCTGTCAATCCAAGTCTTTCCTTGGAAAATCAGAGCTTCTCGCAGTCTATAAGGTGTTTGTCTCTATCTCAGTGGTGTACTGCTCTCCTTTGTGTTGGGGCTCCAGCATCACCCTCATAGCATCATTGGAGGCCAGGATCTCCCATAATGAAGCCAAAGCACGACCGTCTGCTGCTCTCACATCACAGGAATGTCAGTGGCCTCTGTTTTCTACGCGTCTCCTCTGGTTTACTTACATCTGCTCTCTCAGACGCTCCCCAGAAACTCCATAATGTAAGTGTTCTTCCTGTAAACCCTCCTGGTTAAACTTGGTTAAACTTTCAAATTCCAGGCTGATTCCACAACTCGCAGCTCTTTTGTTCCTTGCTTCTGTGTGTGGAATTGCCTTCCAGAGGCTGTGCTATTGCACTCTTCCCTGCAGGACTGAAAGCAAGGACTGAAAATACCACCATCTCACATCATCCCCCATCTTTACCCGCAATTTATATTACTCCCCTTAATCCATCAGAATCCAAGGCTTCCTCCCTGTCGGATGCAGTGTTTCCATCCGCTTCCTGCTCTTCCTCTTCTGTTTATGAATTCCCTCTCTCGTTATATCCAACTGTTGCGCTGCTGCCTCCACCGTCTCTTCATACCTACCATCACTTTGCTATTCCATCTTGTAGAGAGAAAAAAAAATCTTGTAGATTGTAAATCTTGAAAAATCTTGTAAATATCTTCCTCCAAGATCTTGTAGAGATTTTAAAAACCAGCCCTCTTTTTGTAGGTGTGGGTGCATCATCATAAAAGCCACATTTAAATGTCAGAGTAAACCGTTAAGCTGGAACAACTGTGGTGATGTACGTTAGGGTGGCACTAAAAACCGAATGTTTCATAATTTTAGGTCTTCGGGTCTGGTTTTGTTTGATCCCATGAGAAAACACTCTTGGTAAGTTTTCAGAGTGATCAAATCATATTTAGAGGTTGCTCATGGCCTCCAAAGTTTCTCTACTGGCGTGGTCAACCCAACACGCGCGGTCTAACTCACTCGGCCACCGCGCCCCTAATAATTAATAATAACAAGTCAGGAGACGACGATGGTTCACGAGCGAGCGGTATTCAATGACAAAGGACGGACTATAACCGAAACAGGCCCGGACTGGGGGTCGGGGGCCCACGTGGCAGGTGTCGGTGTACATGCCTATTTCGGTGTACATGTACATGTCGGTGTACATGCATATTTACAAAGGGCCCAATGCGCTGCGTGCACAGGCCTTTAAGAGCCAGCTGTACATAATTGTGTGTGGTGCTGGCCTGGAAATGTCAAAACGAAGGTTACTGACCTTGACATGAGATAGAAAATAATGTATAATCAGTTATGAGGTTAGTTGGCTACACAATACCGAAAATTCGGTTCGATTCCGACAACTTTGAAAATTTGACCTTTTTGACCTTCAAAGGTCGAAGATTCTGAAATTTGTTGGAAAACTTGTTTTTCATGATGTATGTGATAATATAAAAACATGTACGACATTTCACCCTATCAGGAAGCGAACAATGTAATAAAACCATCAAAAATCGACTTTTCTAAATTTCGTGACCTTGTGACCTTGACCTTGGGGTGAAAATGAAAAATCGAGCTCCGTGGGGCTAGACACATGACATTGGCCTAACCAAATACCGAAAACCCTGTGAGATTCCACCAACTCCCTCGGAGAAGATGTAGCTTGAACTCGATTGCCCCCTAAAAAGACATCTTTTTCGGGCGTGGCTCCGCCCACAATGGGCGCAATACGCCCACTCTAGGCAGGACACAACTATATCATGATATCAACCTCCCACCCAAGTTTCATCAAGATCGGATGATATCATCGGGTAGTTATGCTGCGGACAGACAGGCACACAGACACACACCCATGACGAATATAGTGGCACTCTGTTTGATAACTCGTGAACCAATAACTATAATAATAATAACTAATAATAATAGGGTACGTTTTTGTTTTTCTTTTTCATCTTAACCCATTAAAGCCTACTGGCAACAATAGTTGCCAGTGATTTATGTTCATTCTTTTTAAAGTTTATGAATTATTAATTATCAGATTATATTTGTCTATGTTGCAGTTTGTTATGTAATATGTATGGACATAATAATGTAATTATAATATTATTATATAATTGTATGTAATTATACAATTTTGTATTGTATGCTCACCGCAACATGGCTTGTTGCGGTGAGCAACAGCTAAATTTTATACGATTTGCAGAAAATTTTACGTGTGTGATTTCTACAATAAATGGAACCACTTTGAATGGTAAGACCATCATTTTCATGTGTTTGAAATTTTACCCCTATTTTAGTGCCACACTAATGTACATGTTTGCCTTAACCAGTGGAATGACTTTTATTTATTTATTATCTTGCCAAAACGAAGTTTTTGCAAGATGTATCAGTCAGCTTGTTACTTGCCGGAAATTTTTTTCCGGCAAGTATGTTGATCTGTTCGTTACTTGCCGGAAAAATTTTCCGGCAAGTATGTTGATCTGTTCGTTTGTTTGTCTGTCTGTCTGTTTGTCTGTCTGTTTGTCTGTCTGTTTGTCTGTTTGCAGCACTGCGTCTACACCGTTGCACGGAGAATCGCCAAACTTTGCACACATAATGGTCTTGCCCTCTAATATACTGTGCCTCAATGATGACGTCATCAGTGACGTGGTTCGGCCGCCATCTTGGAAAAACCGAATAAATTTGCACCTCTATATCTCCGAAAGTACTGAACAGAAAAAATTGAGACATGGCTCATTGTAAAGAACTCTCCATGGGGAATAAAATATGTTAATGATGACGTCATATGTCACGTGGTCGGCCGCCATCTTGGAAAAACGGCAAAAATTTGCACCACTATATCTCCAAAAGTGCTGAACAGAAAAAATTGAGACATGGCTCATTGTAAAGAACTCTCCATGGGGAATAAAATATGTAAATGATGACGTCATCAGTCACGTGGTTCGGTCGCCATCTTGGAAAAACGGCAAATCGTTGCGCCACTATATCTCCAAAAGTGCTGAACAGAAAAAATTGAGACATGGCTCATTGGAAAGAACTCTCCATGGGGAATAAAATATGTTAATGATGACGTCATATGTCACGTGGTCGGCCGCCATCTTGGAAAAACGGCAAAACTTTGCACCACTATATCTCCAAAAGTGCTGAACAGAATAATTGAGACATGGCTCATTGTAAAGAACTCTCCATGGGGAATAAAATATGTTAATGATGACGTCATCAGTCACGTGGTCGGCCGCCATCTTGGAAAAACGGCAAAACTTTGCACCACAAAATCTCCAAAAGTGCTGAACAGAAAAAATTGAGACATGGCTCATTGTAAAGAACTCTCCATGGGGAATAAAATATGTTAATGATGACGCCATCGGTCACGTGGTTCGGCCGCCATCTTGGAAAAATGGGAAAACTTTGCACCACTATATCTCCAAAAGTGCAGAATGGAAAAAATTGAGACATGGCTCATTGTAAAGAACTCTCAATGGGGAATAAAATATGTTAATGATGACGTCATATGTCACGTGGTTCGGCCGCCATCTTGGAAAAACCGAAAAATTGTGCACCTCCATATCTCTGAAAGTGCTGAATAGAAAAAATTGAGACATGGCTCATTGTAAAGAACTCTCCATGGGGAATAAAATATGTTAATGATGACATCATAGGTCACGTGGTTCGGCTGCCATCTTGGAAAAACCGAAAAACGTAGCACCTCCATATCTCCAAAAGTGCTGAATAGAAAAAGTTGAGACATGGCTCTTTGTGAAGAACTCTCCATGGGGAATAATATATGTTAATGATGACGTCATCTATCACGTGGTTCGGACGCCATATTTGTCTTAAATGGCCGATAAAAGAGTACATTCCGGCAAGTCCTCGGTCTCTGACCGATTTTTCATTTGTTACTTGCCGGAAAAGATTCCGGCAAGTATGTTGATCTGTTCGTTTGTTACTTGCCGGAAAAATTTTCCGGCAAGTATGTTGATCTGTTCGTTACTTGCCGGAAAAATTTTCCGGCAAGTATGTTGATCTGTTCGTTTGTTTGTCTGTCTGTCTGTTTGTCTGTCTGTTTGTCTGTCTGTTTGTCTGTTTGCAGCACTGCGTCTACACCGTTGCACGGAGAATCGCCAAACTTTGCACACATAATGGTCTTGCCCTCTAATATACTGTGCCTCAATGATGACGTCATCAGTGACGTGGTTCGGCCGCCATTTTGGATAAACCGAATAAATTTGCACCTCTATATCTCCGAAAGTACTGAACAGAAAAAATTGAGACATGGCTCATTGTAAAGAACTCTCCATGGGGAATAAAATATGTTAATGATGACGTCATATGTCACGTGTTCGGTCGCCATCTTGGAAAAACGGCAAAACGTTGCGCCACTATATCTCCAAAAGTGCTGAACAGAAAAAATTGAGACATGGCTCATTGTAAAGAACTCTCCATGGGGAATAAAATATGTTAATGATGACGTCATATGTCACGTGGTCGGCCGCCATCTTGGAAAAACGGCAAAACTTTGCACCACTATATCTCCAAAAGTGCTGAACAGAAAAAATTGAGACATGGCTCATTGTAAAGAACTCTCCATGGGGAATAAAATATGTTAATGGTGACGTCATCAGTCACGTGGTCGGCCGCCATCTTGGAAAAACGGCAAAACTTTGCACCACGAAATCTCTAAAAGTGCTGAACGGAAAAAATTGAGACATGTCTCATTGTAAAGAACTCTCCATGGGGAATAAAATATGTTAATGATGACGTCATCGGTCACGTGGTTCGGCCGCCATATTTGTCCTCAATGGCCAATAAAAAAGTACATTCCGGCAAGTCCTCGGTGTCTGACCGATTTTTCATTTGTCTGTCTGTCTGTTTGTCTGTCTGTTTGTCTGTCTGTTTGTCTGTTTGCAGCACTGCGTCTACACCGTTGCACGGAGAATCGCCAAACTTTGCACACATAATGGTCTTGCCCTCTAATATACTGTGCCTCAATGATGACGTCATCGGTGACGTGGTTCGGCCGCCATCTTGGAAAAACCGAATAAATTTGCACCTCTATATCTCCGAAAGTACTGAACAGAAAAAATTGAGACATGGCTCATTGTAAAGAACTCTCCATGGGGAATAAAATATGTTAATGATGACGTCATATGTCACGTGGTCGGCCGCCATCTTGGAAAAACGGCAAAAATTTGCACCACTATATCTCCAAAAGTGCTGAACAGAAAAAATTGAGACATGGCTCATTGTAAAGAACTCTCCATGGGGAATAAAATATGTTAATGATGACGTCATCAGTCACGTGGTCGGCCGCCATCTTGGAAAAACCGAAAAACTTAGCACCTCCATATCTCCGAAAGTGCTGAATAGAAAAAATTGAGACATGGCTCATTGTAAAGAACTCTCCATGGGGAACAAAATATGTTAATGATGATGTCATCGGTCACGTGGTTCGGCCGCCATCTTGGAAAAACCGAAAAACTCTGCACCTCCACATCTCCAAAAGTCCTGAATAGAAAAAATTGAGGTATGGCTCATTGTAAAGAACTCTCCATGGGGAATAAAATATGTTAATGATGACGCCATCGGTCACGTGGTTCGGCCGCCATCTTGGAAAAACGGCAAAACTTTGCACCACAAAATCTCCAAAAGTGCTGAACAGAAAAAATTGAGACATGGCTCATTGTAAAGAACTCTCCATGGGGAATAAAATATGTTAATGATGACGCCATCGGTCACGTGGTTCGGCCGCCATCTTGGAAAAATGGGAAAACTTTGCAGCACTATATCTCCAAAAGTGCAGAATGGAAAAAATTGCGACATGGCTCATTGTAAAGAACTCTCAATGGGGAATAAAATATGTTAATGATGACGTCATATGTCACGTGGTTCGGCCGCCATCTTGGAAAAACCGAAAAATTGTGCACCTCCATATCTCTGAAAGTGCTGAATAGAAAAAATTGAGACATGGCTCATTGTAAAGAACTCTCCATGGGGAATAAAATATGTTAATGATGACATCATAGGTCACGTGGTTCGGCTGCCATCTTGGAAAAACCGAAAAACGTAGCACCTCCATATCTCCAAAAGTGCTGAATAGAAAAAGTTGAGACATGGCTCTTTGTAAAGAACTCTCCATGGGGAATAATATATGTTAATGATGACGTCATCTATCACGTGGTTCGGACGCCATATTTGTCTTAAATGGCCGATAAAAGAGTACATTCCGGCAAGTCCTCGGTCTCTGACCGATTTTTCATATGTTTGTTTGTTTGTTTGTTTGTTTTTTTGTTTGTGGTTAATCATTTTTTTTTCACGTTTAGATCACTCTGTAGACCACAGTTATTATTGGAAACTCCTGTAACTTCGCAGATCAGAGTCCTATAGAGATACCCTTCAGCACACAAAATTTTGAAGGTCAAAGGTCAAAGGTCAAGGTCACTTTGCGGTCAATCATGGAGGTCAACGAAACCCTTATTTTTTGAGTAACTTTGATCTTATGATCTCCAAACTTGGTGGGTATATAGGGTGTGGTATGGCGCTCAGCTGATTAGTTTTTGGTGTCGATCGGCCTTGACCTTCAAGGTCATTTTGAAGGTCATTCAATTTTGACCAAAAGGTAAAATTTTCAAGTTTCAGTTACCATATCGAGTAGTACCTCAAATTGAAGCCCTTGTTGAGTGCTTTCCAAACATATAACTAGTTTGACAATGTGACGTCATTTGACGGCGTTATGACGAAAAAACTGCACTTTTCATGTATATTGTATTGCTTTAGTTCGCATTGTTTAGGTCACTCTGTAGAGCACAGTTCCCTTTGGAAACTCTTGTAAGTTCGCATATCAGAGTCTTTTAGAGATACCCTTTAGCACACAAAATTTTGAAGGTCAAGGTCAAAGGTCAAGGTCACTTTTTGGTCAATCATGGAGGTCAACGAAACCCTTATTTTTTGAGTAACTTTGATCTTATGATCTCCAAACTTGGTGGGTATATAGGGTGTGGTATGGCGCTCAGCTGATTAGTTTTTGGTGTCGATCGGCCTTGACCTTCAAGGTCATTTTGAAGGTCATTCAATTTTGACCAAAAGGTAAAATTTTCAAGTTTCAGTTACCATATCGAGTAGTACCTCAAATTGAAGCCCTTGTTGAGTGCTTTCCAAACATATAACTAGTTTGACAATGTGACGTCATTTGACGGCGTTATGACGAAAAAACTGCACTTTTCATGTATATTGTATTGCTTTAGTTCGCATTGTTTAGGTCACTCTGTAGAGCACAGTTCCCTTTGGAAACTCTTGTAAGTTCGCATATCAGAGTCTTTTAGAGATACCCTTTAGCACACAAAATTTTGAAGGTCAAGGTCAAAGGTCAAGGTCACTTTGCGGTCAATCATGGAGGTCAACGAAACCCTTATTTTTTGAGTAACTTTGATCTTATGATCTCCAAACTTGGTGGGTATATAGGGTGTGGTATGGCGCTCAGCTGATTAGTTTTTGGTGTCGATCGGCCTTGACCTTCAAGGTCATTTTGAAGGTCATTCAATTTTGACCAAAAGGTAAAATTTTCAAGTTTCAGTTACCATATCGAGTAGTACCTCAAATTGAAGCCCTTGTTGAGTGCTTTCCAAACATATAACTAGTTTGACAATGTGACGTCATTTGACGGCGTTATGACGAAAAAACTGCACTTTTCATGTATATTGTATTGCTTTAGTTCGCATTGTTTAGGTCACTCTGTAGACCACAGTTATTATTGGAAACTCCTGTAACTTCGCATATCAGAGTCCTATAGAGATACCCTTCAGCACACAAAATTTTGAAGGTCAAGGTCAAAGGTCAAGGTCACTGCGGTCAATCATGGAGGTCAACGAAACCCTTATTTTTTGAGTAACTTTGATCGGATCGTCTCCAAACTTCATGGGAATCTAGTATATGGTCCGGCGCTCAGCTGATTAGTTTTTGGTGGCGATCGGCCTTGACCTTCATGGTTAGCGCTGGAGGTCGAAAATTATTGACCCCAAGGTCAAATTTTGAAATCGTAGGTACCATATCGAGTAATACCTCATATGAATGCCCTTGATGAGTGCTTCCCAGATCTGTAAACAGTTTGACGCTATGACGTCATTTGATGACGTCATGACGAAAAAACGGAATTTTCACATTTTGGCAAGATACGGTTCACCCTGTGGGTGACATATGTTCATTTATTTATTGTACCTATGTGTTTGAAGCCAATTTCTTTTCCCAGCATTTTGGAACGCTGGCATAGTGAGATCCAGACTGAAGCATGCCGAGAATTCCATGAATGTCGTCCGATATTGTGATGAGGTTGAGCAAAAATTTCAATCCAAAGCAAGTCACAGCAAAGTATCAGAAATTCCAGCTGTCCCTAAATTTCTTTGTCCTGTCTGTTTGAAAACGGTATTTTATATTCACAGCATGAAACATCAGCTGGGACATTTTGACTGTACCGTTTGGTATTCTGGATATTCTTGAAATTACTCAATAATTTAATGACGAGTTCTGCTTCATTGAAGATTGAAGACTTTGCAACTGTCGACATTTTAAAATGGGAATTAAATGAGGTGGGAGAGATGCAGATGACGAGAAAAACTCTGCACATTTGCATGAAGACAGTTTTCTTTTTTGATATATTTGGGTGAACCTGACTCACAAACAAACTTATAGTGCAGACTGACTTTTTTTTTTGTACACGATGTTGAGGCTCGTGTAAGACCTAATGCATATAACAAATAACAACTAGAACAGCACTTAGTAGAGAGCATACCACCACCAGGTTAACAGTTTACGTTTTGTATCCCAGAGTAGACCAGAAAATCACAATACAGAATCACATTTAATCAAAATCATCCATCCACAACTTTTTGGGATATCTTGTTCAAAATCAAACAAACCAACAAGAAATATGTCATGCATAGCACGATACTTGTGAAATCCCTAAAATAAGTTGTTGGCCTATGTTGATCTCACAAATAGTTAGTGGTTGATTTCAGTGACCAGATTTGCAAGTCCTCTTCAAATTTCAAGTTATTAAAATATAAATTGAGGATTTTAGAACTTTGTCCTATGTTGATCTCAAAAATAGTTGGTGGTTGAATTCAGTGAACATATATGCAAATCCTCTTCCAATTTCAAGTTAATCGGATGAAAATTGAGGATTTTAGAAATTTGGCCTATGTTGACCTTTTGGCCGATATTGACCTCAAAAATAGTTGGTGGTTGAATTGAGTGACCATATATGCAAATCCTCTTCCAATTTCAAGTTAATCGGATGAAAATTGAGGATTTTAGAAATTTGGCTTATGTTGACCTTTTGGCCTATGTTGACCTCAAAAATACTTGGTGGTTGAATTCAGTGTCCAGATATGCGAATCCTTGAATAATTTCAAGTTCATCGGATGAAAATTGAGGATTTTAGAAATTTGGCCTATGTTAACCTTTTGGCCGATGTTGACCTCAAAAATAGTTGGTGGTTGAATTCAGTGAACATATATGCAAACCCTCTTCCAATTTCAAGTTAATCGGATGAAAATTGAGGATTTTAGAAATTTGGCTTATGTTGACCTTTTGGCCTATGTTGACCTCAAAAATACTTGGTGGTTGAATTCAGTGACCATATATATATTTTTTTTTTTTTTGTATACTGAATCGAGGCTCGTGAAAGAGCTAACATTTACTTCACAAACAAATCAACCAGACAAACAAAATATATAAAAAGAGGGAGCGGAAGACAAGATGGGGAGAGAAGGAGAAGCACACAACCACAACATTTGAGAGCAGGGAGATGTGTGGAAGGGAGAGGGCTTGGGGGGAGGAGGCATGGGAAGGGGGGGGGGGGGGTGGAGGGAGAAGTATAAAACACAAGGACACCAATGACTTCCAGGACAGAAGTTGGTATTTCAAAAAAGTGGAATTGGGGTGAAATTAGCGGGGGTAGAAAAGATCAAGGTTTTGGATGGGGGAAGATAAGAGATGGTGGTGAACAGCTGTTTTAAAGACCTGGAGGGTGGAGTGGGATTGAAGAGAGTGAGGGAGTTTGTTCCAGAGGCGGGAGAAAAGAGGAATGAAGGAGTGAAGGTGAGCAGAGAGTCTTGATTTTGGCAGTTTGACCATAAGAGGGTTGCAGGCAGATCTTGTGCGACCTGTAGGAATATTTGTGGGACAGAGCCCAGAGAGAGCTGGGGGGGAAAGGCCAGAGAGGAGTCGGTAGAAAATGGAAAGACCACCAACCTGCCTGCGGTGAGTGAGTGAGAGGCCCTTGGAGTTCGCTTCATCGCGGGAGATTCCATCGCGGGAGATATGCGAATCCTTTTATAATTTCAAGTTCATCGGATGAAAATTTAGGATTTTAGAAATTTGGCCTATGTTGACGTTTTTGCCTATTTTGACCTCAAATATAGTTGGTGGTTGAATTCAGTGAACATATATGCAAATCCTCTTCCAATTTCAAGTTAATCGGATCAAAATTGAGGATTTTAGAAATTTGGCTTATGTTGACCTTTTGGCCTATGTTGACCTCAAAAATACTTGGTGGTTGAATTCAGTGACCATATATGCGAATCCTTTTATAATTTCAAGTTCATCAGATGAAAATTTAGGATTTTAGAAATTTGGTTTATGTTGACGTTTTTGCCTATTTTGACCTCAAATATAGTTGGGGTTGAATTCAGTGACCAGATATGCAACTCCTCTTAAAATTACAAGTCAATCGGATGAAAATTGAGCATTTTAGAAATATGATAAAGTTGGTGACCTTTGGCCTATGTTGACCTATTGACCTTTTGGCCCCAATAACAATAGGCTTCTTTCTTATGACCAACACAACCATTTGGTGCGGTTTCGTGAAGATCGGTTGAAAATTGTGACCTGCATGCCATTGACATACAGACAGACAAACAAACAGATAGACAGACAGGGGTGACAACATAACCTCCTTCCACCTTTGGTGGTGGAGGTAAAGATAGCAGGAGACAAGACGGGGAGAGAAAAGGACATCAGGAGATCAGTGGAAGGGAGAGGGTGGATTTGGGGTGGATCGATTGGGTAGAAAAGAACAAGGGTTTGGATGGGGGAAGATAGGAGATGGTGGTGGAAGGCTGTTTTGAAGACCTGGAGGGAGGAGTGGGATTGAAGAGATTGTGGGAGTTTGTTCCAGAGGCGGGAAAAGGTTGAATGAAAGAGTGAAGGTGAGCAGAGAGTCTTGATTTTGGCAGTTTCACTAGAACAGAGTTGTCGACAGGAATATTTGGGGGACAGAGCACAGACAGAGCTGGGGGAGCTAGGCCGGAGAGGATTCGGTAGAAGACAGAAAGACCACCAACCTGCCTGCGGTGAGTGAGTGAAAGGCCCTCGGAGTTAGCTTCATCGCGGGAGATTCCAGTGATCCTGAAAGCTTTGATTTCTATAGCGTGAAGCCGAGCTAGGTGTGTGGCAGGGGCACCAGCCCAGAGGGGAGAGCAGTACTCCATCAAGCTGCGGATGAAAACTTTGCATGTGGAGAGAAGCTCAGTCGTGCCAAGGAAGGACTTTACATGAATGAGGATGCCCAGTCGGTGACTGGCATTCGATGTCAAATTTCTAAAACCCTCAATTTTCATCCAATTGACTTTAAATTTGAATAGGATTTTCATATCAGGTAACTGAATTCAACCACAAATTCTTTGTGAGGTGAAAAGGATGCTTTACTGAGTGCCATTCTACTTTGTTCTCTTTTGCCAAATGTCGCTCTATGAGTGATTTTTCATTTGTTACTTGTCCAAAAAAATTTTTTTTCGACAAGTATGTTTGATCGCTCCGGTTTTTGTGGTTGCGTGTTTGTCTGTCCGCTCACTTATACTTGCCTACAGGTCACAATTTTAAACTGATCTCAACGAAACTTCGCTAAATGATAGAGTTGGTGGTCTGACGGAATCCTATTTATTTTTTTAGGTCAAAAGGTCAGAAGGTCAACATAGGCCAAAGGTCAATCACCTTTTTCAAAATTCTAAAATCTTCAATTTTCATCTGATTGACTTGGAATTTGAATGGATTTACATATCAGCGAACTGAATTCAACCACCAACTATTTTTGAGATCAGCTTAGTTTGAAAGGTCAACATAGGCCAAAGATCAACAACCTTTTCAAATTTCTATAATCCTCCATTTTCTTCCGATTGACTTGAAATTTGATTCGGAATTTAATGTCAGCGAACAGAATTCAAACACCAATTATTTTTGAGGTCGACATAGGCCAAATTTCTACAATTGTCAATTTTCATCCGATTAACTTAAATTTTGAAGACAATTTGCATATCAGGTCACATAATTCAACCACCAATTATTTTTGAGGTCAAAACGCTGAGGGCCATTCTAATTTATTCTCTTTTGCCAAGTGTAGCTCTATGAGTAATTTTTCATTTGTCTGTCTGTCCGTCTGTTTGTCTGTGAGCAGGATATCTCCAAGTTCTGGATGGATTCGGCCAAAACTTGTTGGACAGCTTGGGTGCGTGACAAGGAGGAATCGATTAGATTTTGGTGAAGATCCGTTTCTGATTCACAGAATTTTTCATTTTTAAGTGATTCATTCTTCAACTATTAAGAGATGCGGCCAAAAATTATATATAATACGATATCTCAATAAGTTGTGGACGAGTTATAACAAACTAGGTGGATGATTTTGTTCGGTGACAAGACCACGCTAATTAGATGTTGTTTAAGGTACGAAAGCAGATCTGGCCTACTGTTCAGCCTGGTGGAGGTATGCGCGCTACCAAGTGCACAGCGGCAGACTAGAAAAAAAAATCTAGAAGCCAATTGTTTTTTTTTTAGATCAAGGATGCATAAAATCGTCAATTTTCATCCGAATGACCTCAAATTGAAAGAATTTGCATATTGTGTCACTGATTTGATTCACAGTGTGTGCAGGACCAGATGAGAGGAAGGATGTGCAGGAAGGATGTGAGAGGAAAGATCTTTCACCCGCAGCTTAAAGGAATACTGGTCCCCCCCCCCCCCCCCCCCCCCCTCTGGACTGGTGCTCCTGCCTCACACCTGGCTCGGCTTCACGCTGTTGAAACCAAAGCTTTCAGAATCATTGGAATCTCCCGCGATGAAGCTAACTCCGAGGGCCTTTCACTCACTCACCGCAGACAAGTTGGTGGTCTTTCTGTCTTCTACCGACTCCTCTCCGGCCTTGCTCCCCCAGCTCTCTCTGTGCTCTGTCCCCCAAATATTCCTACAGGTCGCACAGGATCTGCCAGCAACCCTCCTATGGTTAAACTGCCAAAATCAAGGCTCTCTGCTCACCTTCACTCTTTCATTCCCCTTTTCTCCCGCCTCTGGAACAAACTCCCTCACTTCCTTCAATCCCACCCCTCCCTCCAGGTCTTTAAAACAGCTGTTCACCACCATCTCTTATCTTCCCCCCATCCAAAACCTTGATCTTTTCTACCCCCGCTAATTCACCCCAGATACACTTTTTTGAAATTCCAACCTCTTTCCTGGAAGTCCTTGCAGTGTCCATATATTTTATACCTCTCCCACCTCCCCCCAAGCCCTCTCCCTCCCACATTTCTCTCGATGTCCCTGCTCTCAAATGTTGTGTTTGTGTCCTTCCCCCTCTCTCCCCATCTTGTGTTCCGCTCCCCTTATTTTGTGTTTTATGTGTCGGTTTGACTTTTTGTGTGATTAATGTTAGCTCTTTCACGAGCCTCGATCTTGTATACAAAAAAAAAAAAAAATTAATAAAAAAAAAAGGACCAGGTGAGAAGTGGTGGAAGGCCAAGTGATCACAATGTATCCACAGTTCAAAAGAAGCAGGTGCTGCTAAATCAAAAGCTGGAAGCCTATTGTTGTTTTTTTTTATATCAAAAGGTCAAAGGTCAATGTTGCATAAAAGTATAAATTTTTATTTGATTGACTTGAAATTTGAGTAGGGTTTGCATACCAGGTCACCGAAGCCTATTGCTTTTGAGGTCAAAAGGTCAAGGTCGCCCAAAATCGTCAATATTTTTGGTATTTTGTTTATCTGTTTTCCTCGTGTTTGGCGTACGAAAGAAGATGAAGTCTGAATACAAAGCGGACGCCGACGGGTTTCCATTTTCAGATGCTTTCTAGTTTCACTTGCAATGGACTGCATCATGATAAACATCTTTTGATAATGTAGCATTTAAACTTTGCTTTTGGTTTACAAGCTGAAGTCCGACTGAAGCCATCCATCTCCACTACCAATTTGTGCCCATTCTTTACAACTTCAACATCTCTCCATCTGGATATGATAGTATCATCTTTGGGTCATTGTAGCCTGCTGATTTTATTTGGCTGCTTAATCTCTGATGTTTTACAGATTATTTACCTTAGTCCGAGGCGAAGGTATTGCATTTGGGTCCGTTTGTCTGTCTGACCGCACAGAATGTGAGTATGCTTTTCTCTATAACCACTTGTCCGATTGGCAAGAAATTTTCACTCTAGGAGCGCCTCCTCCTGCATAATTTTAATGATAATTATGACTTCCCAGGCCACGTGGGGCGGGCGCCATCTTGGAAAAACCGAAAAACCTTGCGCCTGTATATCTCCGAAACCGCTCAATGGAAAAAATGAAATTTTATTTTTAATTTTTTTGAAAAAATTGAAATTGAAACCGCTCAATGGCTCATTGTCAAGTACTCCTCATTGGGAACAATATATATTCATAACGATGTCATCGGTGCTTTCATTATGACGTCATAATTCGACAAGTAGAACACTTGATCCGATCAGTTTGAAATTTATTGTGCATGACCTATGCAAAAATTGTATGGGAAAATTAAATTGATGACGTCATCGGTCACGTGGTGGGTTGGCAGCCATATTGGATTTTACATAAATCGGATGTCATAAATAAACCACACAAACATAGGAGCTAATAAACACCACACAAAATAAAAACACATCCTGGCGAGGGTCTGAAATCTCTGATTGCTCTTTCTTGTTCTGTTTTGAAATGAGCGTGGAATGTATCAATACACAAGAAGAATGTAATACTACTTTGACACCCACAATCATTCCCTTTTTGGGGGGCTCGACCGTGGAAAGTTTTTGGCCCAGGTCTTTCACCAACTCAGTGGAAACACCTGGAAGCTTTAAACACTATCAACATGCAACAACCAATGTTGGCAGATGGGGTCGTCTAGCTTAACGTCATTCAGATGAATGTCACAAACATTGTTGCATCGCCATGCATCCGAAACACCAGTGTGGCAATTAATGGCTCGGTCGAGATTCAAACCCACGCCGTACAGCCAAAGGTGAATGCACATACCTTTAAATTCCCCTTCTGGCCCTCAATACCTAGGAAGGCAAGCTCACTGAACTACAGAAAGATCAGTTGCTCGCCAGGATAAGCAAGGTCATGGGATTCATAATTTTGCAGCAGCACTAAAGTCATTCCTCTTATCCTATTTCATGGTCGCGAACCATCATTATGGTTTTTGTCTCGATCACTTAATGCTGGCCATGCTTCGCTAGGTGATTCAGCAATATTTTGCCACCCGGAACTTCAAGAGGTTAGAGCACTTTCATTGAAAATGTCATGCATGAGAGACTGGCTGATGTCTTGCCCTGAGTGCTTAGCTGTTTTCCCATTCAATGCCCACCTTATTACTGGCTGATTGATATTTATTTATTTTTTATTTCAATGCAAGCAACATGTTTATGTGAATAGCATCCTGTTTTTATTTATCTCTGGAAACTATGATCCCTTAAGGCAATATTCCATACTTTTTCTTGGCCTATATCAACAGGAAGAATCCCCTTAAATCTGTTGTCTTTTATACGAAGAAACTATTTAGCAACGCCAGCAAAGTTGTCAGCATCTTGGTATTTTATTTATTTGTCTTTCAAACATATGTTCAACAACCAATCTATTTCAATTTTTACTTTTAAAAATATATATTTGTTACAATTTATATTTTTACAATTTAAATATATATATATATATATATATATATATATATATTTTACTATTTTGAACATTTATTTATTCTTTTTTTTTTATTTTGTTATGTATTTATTTCTTTTTTGCTTTTTCTAAATTATTTTTTATTTATAGTATATATTTTAATTCTTGAATTGTTTTTACAATTTATATCTTTAAAAATTTCTTTTTTTACAATTTATATATCTATACACGCTAAATTTTCACACTCCTATGCCACATTTACCTTTATCTACCTGGTCCCATTCTTCTATTTGCTTTTTCAAGGTAGCATCTCATATTATATATATTTCTAATATTTCCACTCTAATATTTTCCACTTTTCCATCATAACAATACTGTCACTACCCTCTGTAATTAATAGATATGTTGAGGTTCAAGAAAGATCTCAGAAAATAGGTGAATGAGAACAAAGTGAGATCTTGTCCTTCACTTCAACGCAGCTATCTGAACCCTTCGATGGATTCTATCTGCAGCCTCAGGACCATTCATTTTTAGTTAATCTCGATTCTCTAAAAGATGAACTTATAAAATGGGTCATGATGTCCGGATGTCTGTCCGTCCGTCCAGTCGTCTGTTAACTTTTTGCTATTTTTGCTACTCCTACCTTATCACCTGGCTGATTGATCTGAAACTTAACACATGTATACAAGACAGTAGCCCGCACAATTTCTCAGGCTTCGCTTTTTCGATTTCGGATCATTGGGCCTCCCAACGGGGGTTACCTCCCAAACTTCGGATACCTACTCCTTTATTTACCAACCGATTGCTCTGAAGCAGCCCTTCATTGTATCCTGGGATACAGCCCTTTTCCTCGATCGTCTGCTGGATCCCTCGGTATTAGATTTTTCGGTTTTGGATCAGGGGCCCCCCAAGAGATCAGGGGGGCTCCAAGAGATCAGGGGGGCTCCCAAGAGATCAGGGGGCCCCCAAGAGATCAGGAGGCTCCCAAGAGATCAGGGGGCTCCCAAGAGATCAGGGCTCGGCTTGGATGACATACAAGTATATATTTCGCTATATTTGCATTGCTAATAAATGAATGAATTCCCTTTTTGATTTTCCATGCAAGAGTGAGGCTCATCGAAGAGCAAGGTTAAATCCACAGTGGGGCACTAGGGTAACAATTTGGCACAGACCCCCTTGAATTTTTAAACAGTTATCCTACTACATTTATTACTCATTTCGACAGATGGCTTTACATTTTCACGATGCTATTGTGAACAGATTACCACAACCTTTAACCTTCCATTTCATTTTACTAGCAAATTGCCCATGCACGCACGGGATTCTAAAAGAGGTAGAGAGATGGAGGATGCAAAAATGCAAATGGCGTCTTCTGTCATCGAGCCGGCAAGCTGGTAGCAATAATTCACATTTATTGCCACATCTGATGCAATTTAAATCCTCTAATGACTGCGAGAGGCTCCATTTGAAACTGTTTGTTCGTTATATCAGTCATGTCGTCAGCTTTTTGATGGCTGGGGTCCGTAATAAAAAAATTGTATTGGTTTTTAAGCCAGTGAGAAATTGCAAATTAATAGTAGGATTCACCAAACTCTCACCAGAATTCTGCATCAGGTCCACCTGAGGTCCGAACTAGCAGGCAGTTTGTTATCTGTCTCTGGAACATGCTCCTTATTTGTTCTTTCACTTCTTGAAAGATGTGAAGGTGGACACTTTTATGTATCATTATGAGCAGCATCCATCTTGACTGCCTTAACTCTGTCTTTACAGAAAAGGCCAAGGTTTCTAATCCCTCTTCTTGTACTTGACTCCTCCATGGTTAGAGGTCGTGATGGTATCAGAGCCCTAATAGTTAGGTCCAAAACTTCAATTCCGTGACCATTTTCTGGCTAGTAAGGTTTGACGATTGATTTGACTTCTATTGACATTTTATAACAAAAATAGCCTCTATGTCCCTCCCAAAAATCCCGGCATTTTTCGCCAGAGGCCCGAATCCAAGATGACCGCCGGCACTATCTTGAAAAATTAAGTTTTGAACCAGAACATCTAGAATCACGTACAAAGACACTTTTTTGGGTAATTTGACCACGAGGATTCCGAATCTGACATTAGTTTGACGTTATGACATTATTTTGACCCAGAAATCCAAGATGGCCACCATCCAGTAGAGCAAAAATGCAACTTTTGTACTTAAACATGTTAAAGAAACTACCTCCATAAGGATATCTTGCAGTAAAGTAATTGATGATTGCATGACAAGTAAACTCATTACACTTCAAAATAAGCTATTTTTAATAGCTGTGACTTGAACAGTTTTCAAATGAAGTAATTAATCAATATGACCTTTAATTATATGATTTGTCCGAATCAGAGCATTCTGCTTCACTGGAATCTGAATCATCAGATTCCGATGAATCTCCCCGCCTTTGTACATCATCATCTCGCTCCTCATTCCCCTCCTGGCTCTCATCTTCCTCACTCTCTTCAGCTGGCCCTGGTGCAGGTAGATGTGTCGGGAGAGCAGGTTGCGTGTGGCGGACAGGGCGACAGCGACCACCCACCAGCTCCCAGCCATGTCCGAGTGGCGAGGGGTGGTGTTTCTTGGAGGGATGACGCACAAGATATGCCAAGTAGTTTGCTCGGAGGCAGTGTTGGCGTAGGCTGTCTGCATCTGGAGGGAGACGGATAAATGATTTGTTTTTCAGTGTCTTCCACTTTGCTGCACGGGCCTCAGCCATGGTGCTACTCTTTTCGTCGCCATAGATGACATGTCGTGTGAACTGGAAGAGCTCCTCTAGCACCTCCTCCTCAAGGTCAAGGCTATCTCCACACAGCGAGAGCTGCCGTCGAGCCACAGGGCTCTTCGCCACCCGGTCATGCACCAACTTCTTACCCTTGCCATAGAAGCCTGAGTTGGCATCACAGCCTGTCATACAGTGCAGCTGCACAATACAGTCTGCCATCTCGTCATTAACCAGGCCATGACATAAGATAGTCTCCTTCTTCCTCTTGATACAGAGCTTTCCGGGCAGCTGCTGCGAGATGACTGCTGCCGCGACATAGGCATCGGTATCAGCGGTATCAATGACAACAGGGCCACTGTAGCCTGATTCACGCAGAACTGCGTAAGCAGAAAAGAGGACAGTATCAGCCTCAGACTGGTCAAAGCAGTAGTTCTCCATTGGTTGCTGGGTTGACAAATTGGTGCAGTGGGAGCCAACAGAGTAGACAATCTCTGCATCAACACTCTCTGCAAGGTCTGTCAGGTAGGTGCATATCAGCTTTTGCATCCGCCCCTTGTTGCTGACGCTACATAGAAGTGTTTTGAATGCTTGGTCAGAAGGGAAGGGGTCATTCAATTTCATGTAGGTGTTGGGTATATGTGCCTTACCCTGTACCCACAGGTCTCGCTCGTCATCTTAAGTAGAGTATGGTGTGTCATATGGGTCATTCACACAGAAGATACGTTCAGCATCACCATGGCGGGCAAGGATGATGGAAGACACCTTGTGGACATAGTCTGACCACTTGTATGGGGTGCCATGTTGCGTCTGTCGATCCTCTGCTGATGGAGTTGCCATCCTCCAAATCATGCCCATGTCGATGAGAGCGGTGTAGGGTTCCTGCAGATCTACAGATTGCAGAGAGAGTTTCTGGATGAGCTTACTCTTCTGTGTCTTCCTGTATGTTCCGTTGGAGTTGAATAAAGCCACACACTCCTCAACAACACGATGTTCCAGCAACTCAGTGAGGTCCACAAGATGACTGACCTCAACCAGGTTGATCACTGCCTTGAGAGCATTCTGCTCCATTTCAGCAGCTCTCGTTTTGAGTTCCTCCCTGGGCTTCTCCGTGTCTGGCATCTTGGCAAATGTCAAGCGTTTACTCAGAGGGACAGGTGCATGAAGGGAGGTATTCTTACTGAATACCCACTCCTGCAAGAAGCTGGTCAACTTTTCCTCCCCTGCAGCATGGGCAGAATTGAAGTCCACAACAAGCTCATTAGAGGCAGGCATGGCTGACTGTAGGGTGTGGAGTGTGGGTGTGAGGATGGGTCGAATGGAAAGGAGTCAAACTCATGTATGCAGGCTACCAGGTCCTGCACGCACTGCTCATCTTCTCGCATTCGTTTTGGGCCACATTCAATGTGCTTTCTCTTGGCTTTTTTTCGGTTGGCCAGGGCATTATGAGCCGCCCGGATCTGGGCTACATTGTTCACATTTCTGGAGTGCACCAGCAGCTGCTTCTCATTCTTGAGGATGGAGAGCCAGCCAGCCGGGGGGAAAGCCTCAGACATGGACGAAGACTGAGATTGGCATTCCTTGACTTCTCGTTTTTTCTGTCTTGTCTTGGCCTGCTCCAGTTTATTAGCATTCCATAAGGTCAGCCTACATGATTTATGGACACATTGTCTGCCGGGACCATTATCCCAATTGACTGTTGCATAAACGTCTCCGACCTTGTCAAGACCGCTCCATAACAGGGATTTTTTCTTGAGATTTTCCCAACTCTCAACGGAGGTAACGACATCAGTGGCTTCATTGCAAAGCCCGCCACACTGGAGGACACACGGAACGGTGGACATTCTCTTGACAGCTATCTTCTGAATACTGCGCTTCTCAGTGCCGTCTCATTCGCTCGTATACTCCCTGGAAAGACAGAAATAAGTATATGACATTACACACACAGACAAATAAAAAACAAGAAAATAGCAATTCACTAATCAGGACCTCAATTCCGTGGCCAGTATAGATTTAGCCAAAATAATGTGTTAATTCATGATCATATGTTCTCCCATTTAAAAGTTGCATTTTCGCTCTACTGGATGGTGGCCATCTTGGATTTCTGGGTCAAAATAATGTCATAACGTCAAACTAATGTCAGATTCGGAATCCTCGTGGTCAAATTACCCAAAAAAGTGTCTTTGTACGTGATTCTAGGTGTTCTGGTTCAAAACTTAATTTTTCAAGATAGTGCCGGCGGTCATCTTGGATTCGGGCCTCTGGCGAAAAATGCCGGGATTTTTGGGAGGGCCATAGAGGCTATTTTTGTTATAAAATGTCAATAGAAGTCAAATCAATCGTCAAACCTTACTAGCCAGAAAATGGTCACGGAATTGAAGTTTTGGACCTAACTATAATACTCAATAACTGCTCATCTGCCTTGTCAACTTCTTTGATCTGCTCTTTGCTTTCTATCCTATGGAATATATTTCCATGCTGTACCTCTAGAGGCCGGTATCCCTCAAGGAAGTGTTCTGGGGTCAATCTGGTTTTTGATAATCATCCCCTTGACCCTTACATGCCTTTATCACTTAAGAATCTATTTTATCACTTTACAGGTGATCTATCATGTGCAGATCATATCTCCAAACTGACCTCCAAATCTTACCTTCACATTGGAATTCTCTGCCATCCTCAGCTTATCATGGGGTATTACGTCTTCCTCTGGAGCTTCATGGAATATGTCTCCTAACTATGGACTGATGCTAATGCTGCTTCCCATCTTTCCTGCCTTGAGGCCCTGGAATCTTAGGCTAATTTCCATGTCATTTATTAACGGTAACCTTTATTACCGTTTTTTTTTTTTTAAGTTTACCAAGCATTCCACATTGTCTTTTGTGTATAATGTAAACAAGCCTCTTTGTTTACCTCTGTTAACAAGGATATTACATTGCATTATTTAGCCCATTATACCACCAATTTATGTACCTAATGCAGTCTGTGATTAGTCAATGATGCTTTTTTTTACTCAATCAATACCAAGTCAGCTATAACAGGTGCCGTAAAGGTGGATTGAGAAAAAAAACCTATTATCTGAGTATGTACGCAATGGCCAGACCAGTTTAATGACAAGATGACAATTAATTAATGAATTACCTTCATGAGAAGCCAATGTTGAACCATGAGAAACCCAACATCAGTTACATTCTTAAAACATGACAATTAATTAATTGCCTTCATGAAAAGCCAATGTTGAACCATGAGAAACCCAAGATCAGTTATAATAATTTTAAAAGATGACAATTAGTTAATTTATTCATTTCAATTTTAATTAATGACAATTAATAAATTAATTACCTGCATGAGAAGCCAATGTTTAACCATGGGAAACCCAACATCAGTTACATTATTAAAAGATGACAATTAATAAATTAATTACCTGTATGAGAAGCCTATGTTGAACCGTGAGAAACCCAACATCAGTTACATTATTAAAAGATGACAATTAATAAATGAATTACCTGCATGAGAAGCCAATGTTGAGCCATGAGAAACCCAACATCAGTTACATTATTAAAAGATGACAATTAATAAATTAATTACCTGTATGAGAAGCCAATGTTGAACCATGGGAAACCCAACATCAGTTACATTATTAAAAGATGACAATTAATAAATTAATTACCTGTATGAGAAGCCAATGTTGAGCCATGAGAAACCCAACATCAGTTACATTCTTAAAAGATTATAATTAATTAATTGCCTGCACGAGAAGCCAATGTTGAACCATGAGAAACACAACATCAGTTACATTCCTAAAAGATGACAATTAATAAATTAATTACCTGCATGAGAAGCCAATGTTGAGCCATGAGAAACGCAACATCAGTTACATTATTAAAAGATGACAATTAATTAATTAATTACCTGCACGAGACGCCAATGTTGAACCATGAGAAACCCAAGATCAGTCATAATAATTTTAAAAGATGACAATTAGTTAATTTATTCATTTCAATTTTAATTAATGACAATTAATAAATTAATTACCTGCATGAGAAGCCAATGTTTAACCATGGGAAACCCAACATCAGTTACATTATTAAAAGATGACAATTAATAAATTAATTACCTGTATGAGAAGCCTATGTTGAACCGTGAGAAACCCAACATCAGTTACATTATTAAAAGATGACAATTAATAAATGAATTACCTGCATGAGAAGCCAATGTTGAGCCATGAGAAACCCAACATCAGTTACATTATTAAAAGATGACAATTAATAAATTAATTACCTGTATGAGAAGCCAATGTTGAACCATGGGAAACCCAACATCAGTTACATTATTAAAAGATGACAATTAATAAATTAATTACCTGTATGAGAAGCCAATGTTGAGCCATGAGAAACCCAACATCAGTTACATTCTTAAAAGATTATAATTAATTAATTGCCTGCACGAGAAGCCAATGTTGAACCATGAGAAACACAACATCAGTTACATTCCTAAAAGATGACAATTAATAAATTAATTACCTGCATGAGAAGCCAATGTTGAGCCATGAGAAACGCAACATCAGTTACATTATTAAAAGATGACAATTAATTAATTAATTACCTGCACGAGACGCCAATGTTGAACCATGAGAAACCCAAGATCAGTCATAATAATTTTAAAAGATGACAATTAGTTAATTTATTCATTTCAATTTTAATTAATGACAATTAATAAATTAATTACCTGCATGAGAAGCCAATGTTTAACCATGAGAAATCCAAGATCAGTTATAATCTTAAAAGATGATAAACAATTAATTAATTACCTGCATGAGAAGCCAATGTTGAACCATGAGAAACACAACATCAGTTACATTCCTAAAAGATGACAATTAATAAATGAATTACCTGCATGAGAAGCCAATGTTGAACCGTGAGAAACCCAACATCAGTTACATTATTAAAAGATGACAATTAATAAATTAATTACCTGCATGAGAAGCCAATGTTGAACCGTGAGAAACCCAACATCAGTTACATTATTAAAAGATGACAATTAATAAATGAATTACCTGCATGAGAAGCCAATGTTGAACCATGAGAAACACATCAGTTACATTATTAAAAGATGACAATTAATAAATTAATTACCTGCATGAGAAGCCAATGTTGAGCCATGAGAAACCCAACATCAGTTACATTATTAAAAGATGACAATTAATAAATTAATTACCTGTATGAGAAGCCAATGTTGAACCATGGGAAACCCAACATCAGTTACATTATTAAAAGATGACAATTAATAAATTAATTACCTGTATGAGAAGCCAATGTTGAGCCATGAGAAACCCAACATCAGTTACATTATTAAAAGATGACAATTAATAAATTAATTACCTGTATGAGAAGCCAATGTTGAACCATGGGAAACCCAACATCAGTTACATTATTAAAAGATGACAATTAATAAATTAATTACCTGTATGAGAAGCCAATGTTGAACCATGAGAAACCCAACATCAGTTACATTCTTAAAAGATGACAATTAATAAATTAATTACCTGCATGAGAAGCCAATGTTGAACCATGAGAAACCCAACATCAGTTACATTCTTAAAAGATGACAATTAATAAATTAATTACCTGCATGAGAAGCCAATGTTGAGCCATGAGAAACCCAACATCAGTTACATTATTAAAAGATGACAATTAATAAATTAATTACCTGCATGAGAAGCCAATGTTGAGCCATGAGAAACCCAACATCAGTTACATTCTTAAAAGATGACAATTAATAAATTAATTACCTGCATGAGAAGCCACTGTTGAACCATGAGAACCCCAACATCAGTTACATTCCTAAAAGATGACAATTAATAAATTAATTACCTGCATGAGAAGCCAATGTTGAGCCATGAGAAACCCAACATCAGTTACATTCTTAAAAGATGACAATTAATAAATTAATTACCTGCATGAGAAGCCAATGTTGAGCCATGGGAAACCCAACATCAGTTACATTCTTAAAAGATGACAATTAATAAATTAATTACCTGCATGAGAAGCCAATGTTGAGCCATGAGAAACCCAACATCAGTTACATTCCTAAAAGATGACAATTAATAAATTAATTACCTGCATGAGAAGCCAATGTTGAACCATGAGAAACCCAACATCAGTTACATTCTTAAAAGATGACAATTAATAAATTAATTACCTGCATGAGAAGCCAATGTTGAGCCATGAGAAACCCAACATCAGTTACATTCCTAAAAGATGACAATTAATAAATTAATTACCTGCATGAGAAGCCAATGTTGAGCCATGAGAAACCCAACATCAGTTACATTCTTAAAAGATGACAATTAATAAATTAATTGCCTGCACGAGAAGCCAATGCTGAACCATGGGAAACCCAACATCAGTTACATTATTAAAAGATGACAATTAATAAATTAATTACCTGTATGAGAAGCCAATGTTGAACCATGGGAAACCCAACATCAGTTACATTATTAAAAGATGACAATTAATTAATTGCCTTCATGAAAAGCCAATGTTGAACCGTGAGAAACCCAACATCGGTTACATTCCTAAAAGATGACAATTAATAAATTAATTACCTGCATGAGAAGCCAATGTTGAGCCATGAGAAACCCAACATCAGTTACATTCTTAAAAGATGACAATTAATTAATTGATTACCTGCATGAGAAGCCAATGTTGAACCATGAGAAACCCAAGATCAGTTACATTCTTAAAAGATGACAATTAATTAATTGATTACCTGCATGAGAAGCCAATGTTGAACCATGAGAAAACCAACATAAGTTACATTATTAAAAGATGACAATTAATAAATTAATTACCTGCATGAGAAGCCAATGTTGAACCACGGGAAACCCAACATCAGTTACATTCTTAAAAGATGACAATTAATTAATTAATTGCCTTCCTGAAAAGCCATTGTTGAACCATTGGAAACTCAACATCAGCTACATTATTAAAAGATGACAATTAATAAATTAATTACCTGCATGAGAAGCCAATGTTGAACCATGAGAAACCCAAGATCAGTTATAATTTTAAAAGATGATAATTAGTTAATTTATTCATTTCAATTTTAATTAAAGACAATTAATAAATTAATTACCTGCATAAGAAGCCAATGTTGAACCATGAGAAACCCAAGATCAGTTATAATTTTAAAAGATGATAATTAGTTAATTTATTAATTTCAATTTTAACTAATGACAATTAATAAATTAATTACCTGCGTGAGAAGCCAATGTTGAACCATGAGAAATCCAAGATCAGTTATAATTTTAAAAGATGACAATTAATTAATTTCAATTTTAATGAATGACAATTAATAAATTAATTACCTGCATGAGAAGCCAATGTTTAACCATGAGAAACCCAACATGTTACAAAATAAATGGGACCAAGCATTTCCAAAGAATCAAATTCAGGAGTACGACCACATAATATCATGTACAAATTGAAAATATATCTTATCTATCTTTTTCTCTAAAGGTATCAAGACTCATGGAAGAGGAAAATGCATGAATAGACAAAAAATGGGATGAGGCGAAGTGAAAACGATGGGGACAACAACATCAGTAGTGCAGCAGTCTATCCTATTTTTATTTTTCAGGGTTGTAAGTTGTTAGAAAACCGGTCCTTATCGAGGAACAAAGTGAGAATACGGTTTTATCTTGCACTAAAAGACATTTCCAGGTATATGACCGCAGTTGCTTCTTTTTCAAACAATTCCGTGGAGAGGGAAACTGCCGCAGCCTACCTGCCACAGGGGTACAAAACTGTTGCAAAGAGTGGGGTCATTTTGAAAATGATATAATGGACCTTCCAGTGACGAAAACATGTCATTGATGTGCCAGAACACTATCTCAAGGGACACCAGCCTCTAGAAGGACAGAATGGACTCGCATCCCATCCAAAGCAGCCTGCTGCTGCCTGCTCGTGAACGCACAGGAAGTCTGATAGCCAGTTGATGAGGGAACCCTGGATACAATTAGCTGACATTATGGAAAGCAAGGTGAGGTTCCAGACAAAGTCGAGTCTATGCATGGGAGATGTCTTCAATTCTTTCAGATTCAGGACATCCGTCGATTGCTGACAGAAAAGAAGCAACACGTCCAAAGTGGAATTACCTGTGCGGAAGCTAACCTGATGGTTGGAGATTGGTGAGTTCAAGAAGAGACGAGTCTTGAGGTTCCCTGCAATTAGCGAGTTCATTACTTATGATGGGGAGAAAGAAGACTGACTGCTCAATGGTTTTTGTTGTTGTTGTTGTTATTGTTTCGAATGCAGTCTGTGGCATTATGTTCTGGAAGCGTAGCTGTGCCCCTGTTACACCTGAAGGGCCAAGAGTAATTCCAATACATTTCAATCAAATTTAAATAGATTTGGTATTATTGCAGAATAAAGTACTTCGAATCATATCTGGAGAACAACCAATAATTCAAGTAAATCAATTATTTAATCATTTTAATCTTTTGAAATTATGTGACGTCACATCATATCAGGAACGTATTTTTATTTACATAATATGCATATAGTATTTTTATGTATCTTCTTATTTATCGGCCACAATTATTTCCCACGATCTTGTGGAATTAGCCAGGGTAAACTTGGCCCAAGTCTTTCATGAACTGGCTGGCCAGGCCTGACTTTCGACGAATGTTACGGCTGGATTTTGGTCAGGGTGCCAGTGATGTCTCACCTACTCCTCGCTATAAGGACACCATGGGATATTTAACGTCCACCAACTAATGGCATCATACAGGACGCCAAATTTTATGTGCAGTCCATCCAAGGGACAGCACAAACATTGATTAATCATCCTGCCTGTGAAATACCAGGATGACAGTTTATAGCTGGGTCTGGATGACAGTTTATAGCTGGGTCGGGATTCGAACCCAGGCTAGACAACTTAGCGGTGAGTATGCATATTTTTATGGACAAATGCATGCTACTTCCTTCTAAATTTTGTGATATTTTTTAATTTAAATATGAAATTCCAAAGTATGATACTAGATTTGCCAATGATATTCATTTTCCAAACACAACATTTGCTTTTCAGGATAATCGTTGTTTATCTCTTCCCATAAACTGGAATAATCTGGCATATCATATTGGAATATCCTTGTCATTGAAGATCTTTTCATCCAAACTTAAGAGACTTGAGATATCTCTTGATATTGTTCATAAATAATTTATGAAATCCATTGTGTATTTCTCTATTTAATTCTCCTGCTGGTGCCTCTATTGATCTATTGATCTATTGATGTGATAGATTAATGATTTTGATTAATGATATTGATATGATATTGATTATGATATTGATATTGATTGATTTGATATTGATTAATTGATTAATGATGATATTGATATTGATATTGATGATATTGAATCATGATATTGAATCAATGATATTGATTAATTAATTAATCATCTATTAATGATCTATTGATCAATTCATTCACTTTGTTAAACTGTTTGCCCAAGAACACGTTTTTTTTCAGTTATACCATGGTTTACTTATATCGGTGATGTAAGTCAATGTTGTTTCGTATTTTGTTATGAAAATCACCTTGTATGTGTAAAGGTGCTCCCGCCACAAGCGATGCTGTTTGGGATTCATCCGCCTTCAGCCATTCAAGTGTTTTTTGTATACCATGTTGCTTTCGTTGAAGGAAATAAATGTTGTTTTCAATTGAATTAAAGAGCAGCTTTGAATTTCTGCACCTTGGTAGGAAGCCGGATGTTTCTACTTTAATGGGAATCGGGAAGAGCTTTGTACATCGCTCTGCCGAAAGGCTAATTAACGATCTGCTTTGAGAAAACATAAACCAAAAAACAGGGAAAATGACCGAAAGACTAATAGGTGATTCACCCTACTTGTTTATATGTTTGAATCATAAAATAACAAGCAGCAGTAAAGATCATGTATGAGGTATGTCATAAGAGAGATCCCAGTGAAGCGTCAAAAACAGCAGCATTTTATTTATAATGGAGGCCAAGGCTGGTGGAAGAGAAACACAACAGAGGATGAGAGGTAAACACTGCATCACAAAGGGGAAGAGGCAGTAAAAGGACACAGAAAACAGGTAAATGACAAACAGGCTGGGTGTAGAATATTATAAATAAAAGATGAAGAGTAGAATGGTTTAATTTAGCGAAATTTGAGCAATAATCAAAGTTTTCCTGAATTTCTGCAATTGAGAAGGAGCGAACTGCTAAGAAGGAAGAATTTGCAGGACTATATGAGAGGTGGTGGAAGGCCAAGTGGTCACAATGTATCCACAGTGGAAAAGAAGTAGGTACGGTACATAGATTGGCATTCCATTGGGCAATGCCAACGATTCTTGGAACTTTCAACTCCGTTGCATTATGTAATGTAACACTGAATTTTGAAATCCCTGACTAATATTGCAGAGAATCATATTACATTGCCCTACTATATTGAAGTCATTTTCTAGAGAACAAATATTTGTTCCGAATTCATTCAGTAAATAGGTTTACTGGTTGTATTATTATTACATGGTGGGAATTCAATCCACACTAGACAACTCAAATGCAAATACGCTATAGTAGTCCAGCAGCTAAGCTAAATATAGCATAACAATTGTGCATTTTGTGAGGAAAGCACCAAATTTGGCACACTAGTAGACTATCATATGATGAAAAGATCTGGATATTGGGTCATCTCAGATTCAGAGATTTGATTTTTGCAAGATTTGCAGATTTTGCAGATTTGCAAGCTGAGATTGCAACGCCAGGGACGGCCGACTCCTTCCTGCGAGCTGCCCACGTCACCTACACAAGAAGAGCTCATCAAATCACTGCAGTGGCACTGCACATCCTGCAACACCGTGCGTATAAATGCCACTGTATGACATATGCTGATGATGCAGAAGACCTGCCTGAGTTCGAAGACTGGTATCACCAGAGAGGAGAAGACATTCCCAACTTTCAGTACTGGGCAACTGTGCTGGAACTAGAGATGTTGGTACTGGTCTACGTGCGTTCTCTGCGGCAGGCTTCATTCACGATGTACCTTGATGCCCTGACGGAACTGGTCCCATGGTTCCATGCCTTAGACCACACACACTATGCCAGGTGGGTCCCTGTTCACCTGAGGGACATGGTTGCACTCCCAATGAAGCACCCAGATGTAGCCAGATAATTCAGGGCTGGCAACTTCACTGTACAGAAGACGAAGAAGGTGTTCTCTTCGATCCCAATCGACCAGGCGCATGAACAGAATAACGCCTGCATCAAAGGAGATGGTGGAGCAGTCGGCCTCACTGACAACCCAAGTGCCCTGCGGTGTTGGATGGTTGCCGGGCCAGAAGTTGCCAGGGCCATAGAAGAGTTCCAAGATGGCCATCAACACTGGGGGAGGCGAGAGGTCACACGTCATCACGACCAGACACCAAGTGTGCAGACCTCTTTCGCCAAGGATGTCCGCGCCCTTGTCAGCGTCATAGAAGAGCTTGGCAACCCCTTTGAGGAAGAGAGCATGGATCTGGTTGTCCTTGACACAAAGGAAATTGCAGGTCCTGCTGTAGTTGAGACTGTCAGGAATGTGAAGAAGATTGGCCAAGAGCAGTTCCAGGCTTTCACCAGAGAATGCCTGGTGGAAAGGACCAAGCCAATTGATGATGCAATTCGTCGGAACAAGCTGAAGGTGTCATTTTGGAAAATGGCTGCCACAGCCATCAGGGGCTGAATTTGAGATGGCCCAAGATGGCCCAATATCCAAATCTGTTCATAATAGGATATTCTACTAGTGTGCCAAATTTGGTGCTTTCCTCACAAAATGCACAATTGTTATGCTAAGTTGCCCCACTATCGCTCCGAGCTTTGTTTTTGGCCGGATGCCCGGAGCCCGTCCAGAAGAGTTGGTTCCTGAAAATAAAACAATATTCGCAAGTCACTCTTTCAGGAGTGATAGGAGAAGGATGTGAGATTTACATGGGTTACATATCATGTTTCAGGTGGTGGACGAGTATTTGATATACTTTAGAGTAGTGGGTCTCAACTGGTGGTCCATGGTGAGTTTTTTTTCGGTGATTCATAGGAACATTGTCCAGTCACACGGCATGTGAAATAAATTTCAAACCAAAATGTGTTCTCTACTGTTTTTATCATGTCTCAAAAAGGAGGTTGCCACGAAAAGATTTTGGTTGGCCTGGTGGTCCGTGGACCGACACAAGTTGAGAAGCACTGCTTTAGAGCAACTGCAAGGGATTCAGCTGTAAACTTTCTTTTGTAGAATCGTTGTACATTGAAGAAAATCATCAGAGGTGGGATTATGTTTTTGCCATGAAAATGGAGGTTATTTATATATCCCAAGAACAGGATTTGCACCTAAACGTGGACGTGTGATCCGCCAGCGTGCACAGGAATAGAACAAGAAAAGATGTCTACGTGTTATACTTGCATGCTTGCAGAGAGGAAATCTGCTAACCAGGTGTTGAAAGGTCCTTGGATGCGATTGACAGAAAGCTTTGCAAGCAGGGTTTGGTGCCAGACTATATCAAAAGTACGTGATATCTTATCGGGACAAACACACTATATACATACATACATACATATATATATATATTGGCTAATTATGCCAATTATGATGTCATTGGTCCAAGTTCGGAGCATTCCAATTAATTTGTACATCTAACGACTGCTTAATACCAACGGTGATGCTTCCTAGTTGTAATTGATGGGTGAAACACAATGTGTCCATGTGGCAAATGGCCCTTGTGAGTTCCAAATACAACCTGGCTGCTCCAATCACAGTTAGTGGTGCATCATTAGCCAGTATGCGTATAAGCTGAAAGGCTTCAAAGTTACTAAGTGATGTGTTGCTCTGACGAGCCCTAACAAGGGAGAAACTGGTTAGTAGCTTCACATTTCATCTTTCATTCATTTCATCTTTTGACATATACTTGGTGTCATTGCAGTTAGATCGGCAAATGTCATAATCATCCCAGAGATTATGACCTATTAGGAATGAATGAATGAAATGAATGATCGTTTTAAGGCCATTTTCCCCGCTAGAGCGGGGGTTAGCTTTGCGGGCCCCATGACAATCATGGTTCCCTGTTTGAGGCAATGTGTTTTATGGCCGGATGCCCTTCGTGACGCCAACCCATAGTCACCTCTTACGATGCACAGGGAATGACAAATCTCTAATTATATTAGAGTTTATTATTAGAATTTATGACAAAACTTGGAGGATGATTTGGGTAAGTGAAAAGAGCAAGCCGATTAAATTTTGGTTCAGGTCCGATCCAGATCCGGCCGATCAGTGGGATACAAAACGTAAACTGTTCAGCCTGGTGGAGGTATGCTCTCTACGGAGTGCCATTCTAATGTGACTCAAACTAATAATTCACTTTTTTTTACTAACTAATACAGCAATTTCACTAACTAATAAGACTCAAAAAAGTGTAGGTGCAACTTGCTGCAGAGAATGTAGAGCATCCTTTCCTCCATGCTTCGCTCCACACTCCACAGTCAATCAGGGAAGAATTGCAGCCAGTATCCAATGAAAAAGAATACACTGGCATGTGCCGCATGGAAAATGCAACTGGAAAATATAATTATTACCAAATGCGTCAAAAGGATATCACTTCGCTCGCCTTAGAAGTCAACCCACTGTTACTTGTGAGAGAGCTCGAGAAAGAAAGCCAACGACAGATGCTCCTAGCTTGAGTTCCAATCCGATCCTGTTTCCATCCCCAAAAAATTTCAAAGGTTATCAGTACAACAGCAATTAATTTCAACGTTCTGTGACGAGCAAGTGGTGCAGCATTCCAAAGTGCAACTGCCAACATTATCAGGAATGCTTGTCTGGCTCACACCTCACAAGGTGTCCACTTTAAAGGGAACAGAAGTCAGCAGTTCCTCAACGAAGAAACTTTAAATTTTTCTAAACATATGTACGGGAGTCGTGAAGTTTTATTGCCTCATTGGCACCTTCAATTTGAACATTTATGAACCAGTATTAATCTTGAATGTATCATTTGAAAGATCGATAAAGTCTGGAGGCAAGCCACTCCAGATTTTTGGAGTTTTAGAAATGAAGGTGTGCTCAGACTGCTGGATGATCAAAGATGGAGGGGGCTATGACTGCATGGGATGGTGGTGTTGTGCAGCCTTTCGTGGTGATTCCTCCAGAACAGGGGTTCTTAACCTTTTCCCTGTCAAGACCCCCAACGGATTGCCCACGATGTCCCCATAACCCCTTCGCCAGACTGTTGACTGACCAAGGTGCACCGAAGGTGCGCATAGCTAGGGGGGACTGGGAGCATGTCCCCCTAGAAATTTTTTTGATTTCTCGGTGCTCGGTGGTGCATTCTGAGGGGTGTTTTTACTTTAATTGCCTATTTTCTTTGGATGAAAATTGGTAACTAATTACCCAGAAAATGGGCCAAGTTCGGGGATCCGCGCCTGATTACCAGTCCCATTAGGTTCCAGTGTGACTTCAAAATATCTCAATAGCTTCGTTTTACATATGGATAATTAGGAACAGAACAGGAAAGAAAATCATTTGGATTTCATCCCTATTTATTTATTTGCTTGTTAACAAAGAAACAAAACAAACTAAACTAAACTAAAACATGCAAGTTTTATGCAAGCCGTTTTACTAATCTAGTGAGATTGTTGGTGCTGTTTTCGTGCAATCAGAATATGGAATCGGGGCACAGTTCGTGACAACGCCATTCGCATATCATCGGACACATCAAGTCGATTTCTCCACTTTGATTTCAGGTTCAATAATGCAGAGAAACTTGTTTCACAGAGATATGTAGTTGTGAAGGGAACCAACACATTCATTGCCCTCTTCGCCAAGCTAGGGTAAGCTGCTATCTGCTCACACCAAAACTGCTTAAAATCCAGCCCAGCCTTTCCGAAATCGGCTTTCTTTCTTTGATCCTCTTGGAAATCCATCAAATCATCCTTCACTAAATCGTTGTCACCCATCGTATAAATATCAAACGAGAAAGGGTTCTGGATCCAAACGGATTCCGTGCTAAGATCATCAATATCTGAGAAGTAACGCTCAAAATTGGTACTTATGACTTTCAAATGGTCCTTGACTTCTTGAAGTATTCCCCCAGGCAATGTCTTTTCATCTTCTCCATCAAGAAGGATATCGCCAAGGATTGGAAAGTTCGCCATGTTTGAATTTATATTTGTTTGAAATATAATTATACAAATATAATTTGTTTTGAAATATATATATATTTATATTTAAATATATATTTATTATATATTTAAAGTTGATATTTCATTGAAATTATTACAATTTATTATTATGATTTATTACAAGTCCCATACCCCCAGATTTTGGTCCCCATACCCCCAAGGGGTATGGATACCCCAAGTTAAGAACCCCAGCTCTAGAAAATATTCAGGTTGCGAGTGGTTAAGTTGATCGGATGTCCTTTTGATGGTATCAGTGATGAAAGAGTCCCAAAACTCCAACCATTCTGCATTTTACAAGGGTTGGATTTTCAAGTCTCCTAAAAATGTTTCACAATGTTTTGATCGGCATTTTATAAGGTCACATTCCCCAACCTGCACAGAATGTAGTTGACCGAGGGAAGTTGAAGATCTGCCAATACAAGTAGCCCAGCTGTATTCCATCATAAACCATAACTTGGCTTTGTGTAGGCCTATCTTTTTCTTCTTTCATATGCAGCACATGGCTACGGGGCAGCATCGTTAGCTGAGGGTGTATTTGTGAAGTGTCCTTTGCAGGTTAGGACAGCAATTTGGAATTTGTTCAGGGATCAGCTCATAACTCGTCTAATCTTTGCGAAGGACACTGTGGGGTGTTTAACGTCCATCCGAGGGACGGCACACACATCGATGGATCACCCTGCCTGTGAAACACCGGGATGACAGGGCCGAGATACAAACACAGGCGACAGAGCTTCGAGTCGAGTGTGTGTGCCTCTCGGGCCTGGGTCATCGTACTAGTTTTGTATATGATTGATTACTTTAAGGGGAGAGCAGGAGTGCGATTCCGCATTGAAGGCTGGAATTTGTATCCCACTGATTGGTAATCTGATATCCCACCACTGATAGGATAAACTGCTAATCACCAGGATGTGTCTGTCATCGATAAACACGAGGTGAGGTCACACGAAATGAGGAAAACAAACACGAGGTGAGGGAACAAACACGAGGTGAGGAAACAAACACGAGGTGAGGAAACAAACACGAGGTGAGGTCACACGAGGTGAGGAAACAAACACGAGGTGAGGTCACACGAGGTGAGGGAACAAACACGAGGTGAGGAAACAAACACGAGGTGAGGAAAAAACACGAGGTGAGGTCACACGAGGTGAGGAAACAAACACGAGGTGAGGAAACAAACACGAAGTGAGGAAAACAAACACGAGGTGAGGAAACAAACACGAGGTGAGGGAACAAACACGAGGTGAGGAAACAAACACGAGGTGAGGAAACAAACACGAGGTGAGGAAAACAAACACGAGGTGAGGGAACAAACACGAGGTGAGGGAACAAACACGAGGTGAGGGAACAAACACGAGGTGAGGAAACAAACACGAGGTGAGGAAACAAACACGAGGTGAGGTCACACGAGGTGATGAAACAAACACGAGGTGAGGAAACAAACACGAAGTGAGGAAAACAAACACGAGGTGAGGAAACAAACACGAGGTGAGGAAACAAACACGAGGTGAGGAAACAAACACGAGGTGAGGAAACAAACACGAGGTGAGGAAAACAAACACGAGGTGAGGGAACAAACACGAGGTGAGGTCACACGAGGTGAGGGAACAAACACGAAGTGAGGGAACAAACACGAGGTGAGGAAACAAACACGAGGTGAGGGAACAAACACGAGGTGAGGGAACAAACACGAAGTGAGGAAAACAAACACGAGGTGAGGGAACAAACACGAAGTGAGGAAACAAACACGAGGTGAGGGAACAAACACGAAGTGAGGAAAACAAACACGAGGTGAGGGAACAAACACGAAGTGAGGAAACAAACACGAGGTGAGGAAACAAACACGAGGTGAGGAAACAAACACGAGGTGAGGGAACAAACACGAGGTGAGGAAACAAACACGAGGTGAGGAAACAAACACGAAGTGAGGAAACAAACACGAGGTGAGGGAACAAACACGAAGTGAGGAAACAAACACGAGGTGAGGGAACAAACACGAGGTGAGGTCACACGAGGTGAGGAAACAAACACGAGGTGAGGAAACAAACACGAGGTGAGGCAACAAACACGAAGTGAGGAAACAAACACGAGGTGAGGGAACAAACACGAGGTGAGGTCACACGAGGTGAGGAAACAAACACGAGGTGAGGGAACAAACACGAGGTGAGGAAACAAACACGAGGTGAGGGAACAAACACGAGGTGAGGGAACAAACACGAGGTGAGGTCACACGAGGTGAGGGAACAAACACGAAGTGAGGAAAACAAACACGAGGTGAGGAAACAAACACGAGGTGAAGTCACACGAGGTGAGGGAACAAACACGAGGTGAGGAAACAAACACGAGGTGAGGTCACACGAGGTGAGGGAACAAACACGAGGTGAGGAAACAAACACGAGGTGAGGAAACAAACACGAGGTGAGGTCACACGAGGGGAGGAAACAAACACGAGGTGAGGAAACAAACACGAGGTGAGGTCACACGAGGTGAGGAAACAAACACGAGGTGAGGAAACAAACACGAAGTGAGGAAACAAACACGAAGTGAGGAAACAAACACGAGGTGAGAAAACAAACACGAGGTGAGGAAACAAACACGAGGTGAGGAAACAAACACGAGGTGAGGAAACAAACACGAGGTGAGGAAACAAACACGAGGTGAGGTCACACGAGGTGATGAAACAAACACGAGGTGAGGAAACAAACACGAAGTGAGGAAAACAAACACGAGGTGAGGAAACAAACACGAGGTGAGGAAACAAACACGAGGTGAGGAAACAAACACGAGGTGAGGAAACAAACACGAGGTGAGGAAAACAAACACGAGGTGAGGGAACAAACACGAGGTGAGGTCACACGAGGTGAGGGAACAAACACGAAGTGAGGGAACAAACACGAGGTGAGGAAACAAACACGAGGTGAGGGAACAAACACGAGGTGAGGGAACAAACACGAAGTGAGGAAACAAACACGAGGTGAGGGAACAAACACGAAGTGAGGAAAACAAACACGAGGTGAGGGAACAAACACGAAGTGAGGAAACAAACACGAGGTGAGGAAACAAACACGAGGTGAGGAAACAAACACGAGGTGAGGGAACAAACACGAGGTGAGGAAACAAACACGAGGTGAGGAAACAAACACGAAGTGAGGAAAACAAACACGAGGTGAGGGAACAAACACGAAGTGAGGAAACAAACACGAGGTGAGGGAACAAACACGAAGTGAGGAAAACAAACACGAGGTGAGGGAACAAACACGAAGTGAGGAAACAAACACGAGGTGAGGAAACAAACACGAGGTGAGGAAACAAACACGAGGTGAGGGAACAAACACGAGGTGAGGAAACAAACACGAGGTGAGGAAACAAACACGAAGTGAGGAAACAAACACGAGGTGAGGGAACAAACACGAAGTGAGGAAACAAACACGAGGTGAGGGAACAAACACGAGGTGAGGTCACACGAGGTGAGGAAACAAACACGAGGTGAGGAAACAAACACGAGGTGAGGGAACAAACACGAAGTGAGGAAACAAACACGAGGTGAGGGAACAAACACGAGGTGAGGTCACACGAGGTGAGGGAACAAACACGAGGTGAGGCAACAAACACGAAGTGAGGAAACAAACACGAGGTGAGGGAACAAACACGAGGTGAGGTCACACGAGGTGAGGAAACAAACACGAGGTGAGGGAACAAACACGAGGTGAGGAAACAAACACGAGGTGAGGGAACAAACACGAGGTGAGGTCACACGAGGTGAGGGAACAAACACGAAGTGAGGAAAACAAACACGAGGTGAGGAAACAAACACGAGGTGAAGTCACACGAGGTGAGGGAACAAACACGAGGTGAGGAAACAAACACGAGGTGAGGTCACACGAGGTGAGGGAACAAACACGAGGTGAGGAAACAAACACGAGGTGAGGAAACAAACACGAGGTGAGGTCACACGAGGGGAGGAAACAAACACGAGGTGAGGAAACAAACACGAGGTGAGGTCACACGAGGTGAGGAAACAAACACGAGGTGAGGAAACAAACACGAAGTGAGGAAACAAACACGAAGTGAGGAAACAAACACGAAGTGAGGAAACAAACACGAGGTGAGGAAACAAACACGAGGTGAGAAAACAAACACGAGGTGAGGAAACAAACACGAGGTGAGGAAACAAACACGATGTGAGGAAACAAACACGAGGTGAGGAAACAAACACGAGGTGAGGAAAACAAACACGAGGTGAGGAAAACAAACACGAGGTGAGGAAACAAACACGAGGTGAGGAAACAAACACGAGGTGAGGAAACAAACACGAGGTGAGGAAAGCAGGTGATTTGGATGTACCTGAATCTGTTCTCCATTATGTTGTGTTTGAGCAGGAAGTTTGTTGTTTTCGTTGCCATGGTTTCCATACTTTCCCTTTCAGACATAAAATGGACATTGGCCTCTAATGCGTCGAATCCCACCGGGGGGTAATCCTTCTTGTGGATCTCGATGACACACTCAGCAGCCATTTAGTGAAGGTGACAAAATATATTTATTCGGCTGAGTTTCAGCAACATAAACAAAATGTCAGCGTTCTAATCTGATTGGATATACAAAGTAGTTTTCCTCAACCCAATCCCTCATTGGCGGAAAGGCCAAGATGCAACGACGTCATTCTCGTGGACGTGATAGACGTCGGGTTTCTAATGAACACAGCCGACAGTACAACATTGTCTAATATGTCAAAGTGAGACATTTATAGAAAATTTTGTTCTCAAAATTTCTGAAATTTCTGAAAAAATTATGTGGGCACAACCCGACTACAAAGGTCCATTTCACACTTGGATATGTCTAAAGGACAACGCAGTGATCCATAATCAAGTCCCACTTTTAACTAGAACAATGCGACCGTGTCGCCAATATATCTCCGCATAGTCCCACAATGGGTAGGTGCCATCACTCTGCATATGTATGGGTAGGGGATCACGTTTGTGAAGTTTCGTGTTGATCGGATAAAGTTCGTTTTTCTATCCAAGATGGCTGCCAAACCACGTGACCTATGACATAATCATTTTCAAACTATATGCAACAGTGCTGTTAGATGATATTTGTAAAATTTCGCATCGATAGGGTGAGCGGTTTCAGAGATATAATTATTTAATATTTTCCTTCAATCCAAGATGGCTGACATACCACGTGACCCATGACGTCACAATTATCATAAAAACATTCTGCATGGGTGTCACTCCTACCCTGAAAGTTTCGTCTCAATCGGACGTATGGTTGCGGAGAAAACGAGGTTTAGCCCGTACGGACGGACGGACAACCCGAAAACATGTCGGCGGAGGCATAAATATAGAAACATTACATTGGTAACACGAGGGGTTAATAAAACACCAAAACATTTTCCCCGTGGAAGGCCATTTATTGGCGTTTTAACATGTGGACATCGAATTTCAACACAAGCTCCTGCTTTTTCAGCAATTTTTTTCAATCGTTCTCCAACATTTTCCACTGAACACCGAAGAAACTCCTCCGAAGCAAAAACATTCCAGATATAACTTTTGAATTCGCCTAAATTGGCGCGTTTCCTTATTTGCGGGGCACTTTTTCTTTCGCCCATCTACACGTAAAGAAAGTCACATGGGGTTAAACCCGGACTCCTGGATGGCCTCTGTCGGACGTGGTCGGCCGATACTTCTTTGTGGAATGGGGTATCCAACAAATTTTGAACTTCAATCGAGAAGTGAGGAGGGGCACCATCTTGGATAAAAATCGTTTCATCATCAATAAACATTGCTCAGGTTTGGACAAAGACCATTCACCATCCACCATCTCTTATCTTACCCCGTCCAAAACCTTGATCTTGTCTACCCCCGTTAAAACACCCCAAATCCACCTCTTTAAATCCCCAACTTCTTTCCTGACATTCCTAGTAGTGTTCATTTGCTTTATAACGTGTACCCCTCCCTCTTCCCCAGCTCTCTCCCTTCCGCAGATCTACCAACATCCCTGTTCTCTTCTGTTGTTGTGCTTGTGTGCTTCCCTCTCTCTCCCCCTCTCGTCTGCCGCTCCCCTCATTGAATGTTTTATGTGTCTGTGCATGTTTTCATGTTCAATGTTTTAGCTCTTACACGAGCTTCGATTCTGTATACAAAAAAAAAGAAATGTTGAAGGATTTCCAAGCTTCCCTGTGCCTGTGTATTGTATCGCGGAAGATGTAATGTCCAATACGTCGGGTTGAAGTCATTCTGAACAAAACAACCATTTTTGGCCGATTTTTGCAACGTTCGACTATCTTTTCTGTATCATTTGCTGACCAGTAATGGCAGTTATGCCTATTGACAAAACCACTAACATGGATAACAGCCTAGTCAGACAACATAATGTTACTTAACAAACCTGCACAGACATATCTGCCATAACAAGCTCACAAACTCCATTGTCTTGTCACAATAATCTGGAAACAACTTCTGAATGTAATGAGGTTTGCATGGTTTCCATCCTTCTTCAAAATTGCCTGAATTGCACGATAACTTATTCCACTCTCCCTCATTGCTTGTCTGATCGACTTATTTGGTCTCCTTGTGAACATGGACTCGGTCAACCCGGTCAATGTTTTTGATGATCTCGTTGTGGTATGTCCACCTGATCTTATTACGTCCTTGATTGAGTTATTAATCAGTTTTGATGACAGTTTTTTTTTATCGTGTTTGGATCCAAAATCGCCATGTCTTCCCATTTTTTGCTGTTACAATCTCTGAACTTCAATTAAAGACTGCCAAACCTCATACCGTGCAGCAATTCTTGCTGTTTGAGCAACAGCCAATCTCTCCGCCATAATCGATCAATCTGAAAGCAAAGAAAAAATTATAGTATTCATGGAAATAAACAAGCTTTTCAATAACAATAAAATTAACGCTCCACCTAAAATAACAATAAAGTATTTCTATATTTAAGTTAGGGACCTAATTATGGATCAACCTGGTTGTAATTCCTGTAATCATTCGATCAATCGAATTTCACAAATTTTTCAATCTTCCATTGATACGTATAAAATGGTCAAGAGGCATGAAATAAATGCATCTTCTTAATTCACGGTTCTCTTGCCTTTGTGTCTTTAAAATAATTATGTGACAATTAATCTTCCGAGAACAAACCTCGGTGTGGTCGATGATCTGTAACCAGAGAAGAGACGAGAAACCGCAGAAAATTTACAACCTGATACATTTTGGCATTGCTAAATTGCATTGAAGTAAGATGTTTGTTATCCCGACAGTAATTTAAAACTGTGTGAGTGCAGCACAACTCTATTATTGAATGAATGGGGAACTAAAAGCACTCTAAAAGAGGACAAGTGAAGGCCAAGTGCTAATTTTAAAAGAGTTTTGAAAAAAATGTATTTAATGTCACATAGAAGTAAAAAAAAGGGTATTCGTGATGTCCCCCTTCATGCTCTTGAGGATCTCTGTTTTCTATCACCTCACTTCTGAGTGAAGTGTTTTCTTCTGAGTTTCTTCTTTTGTTTCTTTGTTTCTTCTGAGTTTTTTTTTACTTCTGAGTGAAATGAATTGTTTATCAATTTCACTTCTGAGTGTTTTCTATCACCTCACCTTACTCCTCCTTCCCTCTCCTTCCTCCATCCTTCCTCAACATACCCAGGTTACAGCAGTTCTTCTTTCAGACTCCCATACCAGGTTAGCCATACAAATTCAAAGTTGAACGTGCACCTCCATCAATTTTCTCTTTAGTCTGTGGAAATGACTCTTTGCATCTGTTGTCTCATACCATTACCTTCTCATACCCTAGCTCCTGTCTTTCAAGAGTGGTACCCATCCTCGCCCATGCCTCCCCCAGCTCTCTTCTACTCTCACACTTTGTAGGACCTGCGTTGAAGGGGGGAGGAGAAGGAGGATGAGTGAGTTTCAAACAGGTGCATACAGAGTTGCTGAAAGTGGACAGAGGTTTTGATTTGCGTACGGTATGTAATAGGTTGATAGTGTCTCTCATGCCCACAAGTCAAATAAAGGAGGAAGCTTATTTGGAGAAAGTGATGTTGATGCTGTTTGCTGTGAAAGGGATAGACAGGTGGTTTGAAAGGCATGTTGTCATCCTTAACGTTCATAGGTGATCGCTAGCAGACGGGACAACTGCCATACCGTCCTCTTTGAATGAATGGTGTAAAGATGAACAATGCTCTGCTTGTAAAGAAGTCCCACAGGATTGTGCAGAGGTAGTGCACTTGCAGTAGCCGGCAAAAGTATTCACCCCACTCCAAAGTTTTCACATTTTGATGCCATCTGAGCTTAGTTCATGGTGCCTTCAAATCAAACTTAATATATAGAGACTTTGCAAACTACTCCAAAGTGATGAAGCTAAAAAAAATGCAGATAAAATGTGATTGAGTTAGAGCAACAGAGAAAATCAAATGATTCTCAGCTGCATAAATAAGTATTCAAACCCTTGCCTAATTAACCCTAAATCACTTCAGGAACAAATTAGTTGTTTGAAAGGTTACAAAATAAGTGTAATAAGTTTGACATGTATGTCATCAGTGGTGTAACTTCATAATTGAGCTCACCCACTTATCTAAGGAGTTTTAAGGTACAACTCACTTGGTCAACCAACAAGGCAAATATGAAGACCAAGGGGCATTCCAAAGAAGTCAGACATAAAGTGGTGGAGAGGCACCATTCAGGGAAGGGATATAAGCAGATTTAAAAGTCACTCATTATCCCGTTGAGTATGATGAAATCCAGCATTGAGAAGTGGAAGACGTATCATACCACCTAGACTCTACCTAGATCAGGTCGCCCATCCAAACTCAGCAACCAGGCAAGCAGGAAATTGGTTCGGGATGTCACTGTAAATCCAACAATGACTTTGAAAGATCTGTAAGGCCCTATGTCTGAGATGGGGATCAGTGTTCATCAATCAACAATATCCCATTCCCTTCACAAAGCTGGCCACCATGGACACATAGAAAGAAAGAAGCCATGATTGAAAAAGACACATCTACACGGTCGTATGGAATTTGCAAAAAAACATCTTAATGATACAGCAGGCATGTGGGAAAAGTTTTGTGTTAGACAAGACAAAAATTATACTTTTTGGTCTAGATTCAAAGTACTATGTCTGGCACAAGTCTAACACTGCACATCATCCAGTCAACACCATCCATACTGCCAAGCATGGTTGTGGCAGCATCATGTTATGGAGCAGGTTTTCATCAGCAGGAACTGGCAAGCTTGTCAGGATAGAAGAGACAATGGATGGTGCAAAGTACAGGAGAATCTTTGATGAAACCCTGCTTGAGTCAGCCATTATTTTTAAACTGGGTAGTAGACTCACATTTCAGCAGGACAATGATCCGAAACACTGGAGTGGCTTAATAAGAAGAAAATAAATGTTCTTGAGTGGCCCAGAAAAAGTCTTGAACCCAATTGAGTGGCCCTTGAAACCAATTGGACATTTATGGTGAGCCTTGAAGATTGATGTCCATCAATGATCCCCATCAATTGTGGCAGAACTAGAGCAATTTTCACGTGAAGAATGGGCAAAGATTTCACCATCTCACTGTGCAAAGCTGGTAGAGACCGACCCAAAACAACACGTATCAATCATTGCTGCACAAGTGCTAAAAACCAAGTACTGACCTCAGGGGCTGAATACTTTTTTCAACCAGTGAACGTTGATTTATACATGTTTTTTGCAGGTATTTCTGACATGTAAAGTCCTTCAACTATAACAGTGTTCAATGTGATCTATTCAGTTATGAAGAAAAAAGTACATTTGGAAAAATTTGTTTCTACATGATTTGTAATTCATCTAAATGTGGCATTATTGGAGTGGTGAATACTTTTGGAGGCCGCTGTACCTTTGGTTAGTGCACTTACTTTTGCGCTGTCTAATATAGGTTCGATTTTCGGGTCTCAACCCGACTATGAACTTTAGGTTTGGTGCTTTGCATGGAGTAAAATGCATCACAAGATGTGCTGGTCCTTCAGATGGATAAGCTGGTCGTCCCGTCCTTTGGCATTCGTTGGTGGATGTTAAAGGTCGCAATGTGTCATTCACAAAGGGTGGGCAAGTTACAGTGAGCACTCTGGATCAAATTCCAAATCAAATCCCATATAAGCGCTTCAGTCCAATGTCAGGCCTGGTCAGCGAGCTCATTAAAGACTTGGACCAAATTTTGCCACTTGTGGGGTCTAACCCATAACAAGTCGATTAATTGTGGCCATTAAAGAAGTAATAGTAGTAGTCCGCTTGTAAAGTAGAAATATGACAATTTTGAATTATATCCTATTCTATTAGGAACTAGATCGGCATTCGGTAGAGAGCATACCTCCACCAGGTGAACAGTTTACGTTTTGTTTCCCACTGATAGGCAGGATCTGGATCCAGACATGAACCAAAATATATTCCGCTTGTTCTTCTGTCATAATCATAATCGATCCACAACTTTTTGAAATATCATGCTATATAGTGTATCGGTGTTAGCCCAACATCTCAATGGTGAAGAATTACTTTTAGAAATTTGTGGATCTGAATCCAAATCAGATCTTCACCAAAATCTAACCAATTCATCCTTGTCACACACACACACAACCTATCCACCAAGTTTCGTCCTGAATCGCCCAAATTTTTTGAGATATCCTGATCACAGACACACAGACCAAAAGACAGATGAAAAATCACTCATAGAGCGACACTTGGCAAAAGAGAACAAAGCAGAATGGCACTCAGTAGAGCAGCATCCTAAAGCAAATTAATTGGTGGTTGAATTCAGTTAGCCGACATGAAAATCCAATTCAAATTTCAAGTCAATCAGATGAAAATTGAGGCGTTTAGAAATTTGAAAAAAGTGGTTGACCTTTGGCCTATTTTGACCTTTTGGTCTATGCTGATCTCAAAAATAGTTGGTGGTTGAATTCAGTTAACTGATATGTAAATCCCATTCAAATTTCAAGTGAATCAGATTAAAATTGAGGATTTTAGAAATTTGAAATTGTTGTTGACCTTTGGCCTATGTTGACCTTTTGGACTATGCTGATCTCAAAAATAGTTGGTGGTTGAATTCAGTGAGCTGAAATGAAAATCCTACTCAAATTTCAAGTCAATCGGATGAAAATTGAGGATTTTAGAAATTCGAAAAAAGTGGTTGACCTTTGGCCTATGTTGACCTTTTGGCCGAAGCTGATCTCAAAAATAGTTGGTGGTTGAATTCAGTTCGCCGATATGTATATCCTATTCAAATTTTAAGTCAATCGGATGAAAATTGAAGATTTTAGAAATTACAAAAAAAGTGGTTGACCTTTGGCCTGTGTTGACCTTTTGACCTTTTGACCCCAAAAATATAAAGGATTTTGTCGGACCACGAACTCTACCATTTGGTGAAGTTTCGTGAAGATCGGTTTAAAATTGTTACCTGTAGGCCAGTATAATTGAGCGGACAGACAAACACACAAACACACAAACACACAAAACGGAGTGATCAACGTACTTGCAAAAAAAATTTTTTTTTTTTACAAGTAACAAACAGACAGACAGGGTTGAAAACATAAGCTTCGTCCACCTTCAGTGGCGGGATAATCAACGATGAATCTTACTGCTAAGGTATCCTCCCACGATCCAATGATAGGTATCCCTTTAACAGATTCTCCTGGATGTGGAATTATTGCGGCCAGATCACAAATATTTAATTTTTCTTTGTTTAAATCATAATTTTTAATGTTAAAAGTCAGATGTGTCAGGCTGGTCCACTCTGGATTAACGGTACTTTTTTCGTACTCTTTCACTCAAAAGGTCTATGAGGCGTCACCAATTACCTCCAAAATGGCGAGGAGGCTCCACCATGAGCATAACATGAACGAATGATGAATGAACCTTACATACCTCAATTGTTCTCACTTGTGACAACGTTTCACTCTTTTGATTGTTTACTCGGGCCAAAGTCCTCCATATAATCCTTAGATTTGTGAAACTAGTTATCTCTCTGAGCATTGAGCAATGTCTATTTGTCACCTTCACAAATATGTGGGAAATTTTCATCCATCATAAATACAGTATAGGGGTATCGTCCTAAACTTCCTTCCCTTCTCTCCCTATTCCTCCCATATCCCTATGCCCTCCCTTTCCTATATGTACTATCCTCCCATCTCTTCCTTTTTATGAATTTTAATCTCATCATGTATCTCCCCCATTTCATTCTAAATAAGTAGGTGTTCCCCTGTTTACCACCTGTGACCAAATTCAAAATTATGGTTCTTTGCTGGACCATTCAGCGGAGGGTCATTGCCACCATTGCTTCTCCGCATGGTGGAATTATACTCAGAACTGATATGTGAATGCAAAATAAAGCCATATTATAAAATATGAGAACTATCGCCAAAGAAGCAAAAAGTGTGAGCATTATATTGTTTCGAGCCTGCGGTGAGGGCCTGTGCGTCTGGGCTTAGCCCCGCCATCACCTAACTGTATTTGTACTGGCTGTAAACTTTCATTTCGCTCTCTCGGGTGGTGAGGTAAGCAACAAATGAAGTGGTTAGGAATGGCAAAGGGCGGGGAATGGGATGAGGAACGCAGTAAGATTCGGCAAAAGGTTGGTTAAGCAAACAAGAACAAGGAGGCCATGAAAACAGGGCTTTTCTCTCACCTGGGCAAACTGCACGGCACGGTCTGGCTTCCTCACTCGGAATCCAACAAGCTTTCTACCCTCAGACCATCACACCTTCACCCTTCTCCAATTTCTCCAATGTCGTTCCACCCCTACCAAACACTGGAAGCAGAGGTTCATTGACTTTGTTGATGAGTAACGGTCTCCTCAAGAGCGGCCTCCATGGGAAGAGACTGTGTTGGACGCAGAGTTGACCTGCAAACTTTAGGTCAAGAATCGAGATATAGGTTATATATATATATATTGTTGCGGATCGCGGACAGATGTTAGATTGACCGAGCGGTGGTGTATTACCGCGTCCGAACAGTTACTCCCCGATTAGAACCCGATCCCGCCCGATTCCACTCGAACGTTGGCCGAATCACGCTACGCTAAATCAATGATGGAAAGGACACAACGGCTGGGTTAAATGAAACGACACAAGGGGTACAGTTCTCAAGACCTCCGGAGGAGGATATAATTGGTGATGCAGACAAGGGGTAGATTACAGGGTAAGAGGTAAAGCACAGAAAAGATGGGCACTTAGACACAGTCTTATCTATCCCCGACAGACCACAGACAAACGGGACAAGACTGACTTACACGGGGATTGATGGCAGGGAAGGACAGGCAGTCGATAGCACAAGGTGCACCTTGGCTCAGGGGCAGAATCAACACGGTCCGGTCCAGAGATGCGGGGAGGTATTGTAGCGCTCGGAGGTGGCGTCTTCTCTCTCCAAGCTGAGGGCGCATCTGACGTCACCTCCCTCTCCCTGCGCATGCTCAGCGGGGAGTGACACGCCCTCGGCTCGTTGGCTCCGCCCCAGATGGAATCGGTCCGCCGCTTCTATTGGGTGCGGGGGGTTACCGGGCTCCGCCCTTGACGAGGAGCTGACAGCGAGCCCCTGCGTGGTAACCCCGTCGGAGCACATGTTCAATGGCGGCTAACCAAGCCGGAGTGAGGACGCACACTCCCCGCGCCGCCGCCGCTGTTGTTGTTGTTGTTGTTGTACCATGAGGAAGAGCTGCAGGGAGGTATTGGGAGGTCCTAAACTTTCTAACGGTGCCATACAATCACATTCTGGTGCAACGAAGAGTCAGAATTAATGGAAACGAGTCCTTAACTGACATAGACTAAGAATAACTAGCAAGATGTCCTATAGTTGTCTACGTGAGATGCGGTGGACCTGGATGCGACATTTAATAGGGGAAATAGGGGAAGGTCGGGTCTACAGAGTGTTGTTTACAGAAAATGGGACTAGGGAATGGGGGATTGGGGATAGTTGGGAAGTATTGGGGAAATAGGGGAATATTTACAAGCGGATATGGATGGAGGCCAATCTCATATCCGCAACAATATATATAATTATATATATATATATATAATTATATATATATATATATAATTATATATATATATATATATATATATATATATATTGTTATGGTATTGCGTGACCCCGTTCCCTTAACAAGGGGAGATTAAGCCCCTTGTTCTCCTTGGGTCGTCGCAACCGCGAGACTTGAGTCGCCACTTCCGGTCAGATGCGGGACAGGGTTTCGGGACAATTTTGGCACGTACCTAAGTACCCACGCCGCCGAGGAAGCGGGGATCAAGTCTCGCACAAACCATGCGTAATTTGAGTCCACCCGAGCGGATTGCGTACCACGTGGTCCGTGCAGTTACCTTGTTATTGGAATCCGATCAGAGCGATATACTTTGTACCATGCTAAGTCAATGATGGAAAACACGAGACGGTCGAATCAAAGAAATAACAGCTTTAATAATTATTATTTACACAATGATTGGTAGAAGAAGCAGAGACACAGGGCAGATCGTAGTCAGTCGTAACTTATTATCCCAGACAATGGGCCCATTCACACTCACAGGGGGATGAAGGAAGAAAATGTTCATGCGCCAAACGCGCCGGCTTTGGTCGTCCAGGAACAACTCACTCGGCGTGGCCCTCTGGCAGTCGCCGCACGTTCCCCGGTGAAGACAGGCAGGTAGGCGGGAAGGATCCTCGCGGCGCATGTATTGGCAAAGCAGGCAGGCGGAGAGAAATATTTGCGTGTCTCTGGCCCGGCACGGCTGTCTTTCACAGCGTGATTAATACAACAGCGCGCTTTCACTCTCGTAACTCAACGGAGGATCTGACTCAAGTTCAACCGAGAACTCAACTTGTAACTCATGCGAGTGTCCTCCTCACAACTCAACGAGCGCCTCTCCCCTCATAACTGACGTGGGGGGGCTCTGGGCATAGGGTTATATTGGCCCCGCCCTAGCTCGCATCGAATGTTCCAAACCACGCCTTTTGCCGCAGTGGTAAGCCACTCCCCTCGAGCCCTGATTGGCGGCTCGTGCTTACCGGTCACTCCCACTCTCCCTGTCCCGCCTTCCTTTGGCCTTGATCGATTTGTTCAGGCCAGCCTCGTGGTATTTCGTGCCAAAAACCAAAGCATCGCGGCACCAGAAGCATTGGAAGGAGACCTAACTCTCATTATTCTACTCAACGCAAAACTAACACAGGAAAAGGACTGCGCTTACATTTACTATGAAATAACTGAACTATCGCGAGGCCACATGTTGTAGTGTAACTAAGCTATGAGGGGAAATTAACCTTTATTTGTAAAACACAAAACCGCAACAATATATATATATATATATATATATATATATATAATTGCTTTTTTTAAATCTACATTATTAACCCTTAGATGCAGGTGTCAAAAATCCTACATAAAAGCAGCCATTGGGCCTCTGAGGCCCAACGGATGTATTCGTGTAATGGTTAATTTTTTTATATATATTTTTCTTTCATATCCTTTTTCAATCCAAGTCGATGCTCATGGATGTGTATTTGCTCAGAAAATGTGAATCATCGATCCTATTAGTTGGAAGAATCCCATACAAGTAATGAATCTTATTTTTTTTTGGCAAAAAAAAAATTTTGTTCCTGTTTTTTGAACTTTTTTTTCTCTAAAAAGTTGAGATTCATGGAGGAGTATTTGTTCAAAAAATATGATTCACTGATCCTTTTATTTCGAATGTATATGACCACAACTGTAAAAAAAAATCCTACACCAATGCAACCATTGCGCCTCGGAGGCCCCACTAATGTATTAGTGTAAAGTTTTTTAATTTTCATATTTTTGTCACTGAATTATTTGTAACCAAGTTATAGGAGCATATAATGAGGCTCATATCAAGAAAATGATGATACAAACATAGTAGTACAACAACATTTATGCGGGGCCTCAAAGGCCCCAGGCCTGCATTCGTGTCGGATTTTCGGGTTATAAGTGAAGAATGAAGTATTTTCGCACGAGCTTGAATGAATTATTTTTAATTTCACTGAATTTTGGGAAAGTCGGTGAAAATGAGGCTCATTCCAAAAAATAATTCTACAGCATAGTTTTTGCAACAAAAAACAACAACCTTGTGGGCCTCCGAGGCCCAATCACTGCATCCAAGGTTTAAGATCGCAATGTGTCATTCACAAAGGGTAGGCAAGTTACCGCCAGCACTCGGGAGCAAATTCCAAATCAAATCCCATATAAGAGCTCCAGTCCAATGTCAGGCCTGGTCAGCGAGTTCATTAAAGACTTGGACCAAACCTTGCCACTTGTGGGGCCTAACCAATAACAAGTGGATTAATTGTGGCCATTAAAGAAGTAATAGTAGTAGTCTGCTTGTAAAGTAGAAATATGACAATTTTGCATTACATCCTATTATATTAGGAACTAGATGGAATAAGTAGCATCAATGTTTTCTTGACATAATTCATAGTTTGCACATTGCTACTGCCTGTAGCCCATAAAAGACGTTGGTCTATTTTCTGGAGCGGGTCATGACTGCACAGGGATTCTAACTACAGCATAATACAATTATGTTTCCCTGTGCGATACACAAAATATCTCATCAAGGAGAATGGAATAAATGAGCGAAGAAAATTCAGAATGAATAATAGCATACAAAATCTATCATTACAAAATAAAATTGAATGATGGTGGAAAGGAAGGTAGTGCTTACCTCTGTCCTCTTCTCACCTGGGTTCAAATCCTGTTGTGGTTGATGTTGATCAAATCCTGTTGCTTCCCACGGTGTTGTTGTTGTTGTTGTTGTTGTTGGGGTTCTTGTTGGGGTGATTTTTAAAATATGCACCCATTGGTCAGACAGCTGCATGAAAACACCCACATCTGTCGCTTGACTCCACCCACTATAACACCCAGACGAAATGCTATGGCCACCATCCTGGTTTTAGGGTGGGCCTAATACATTAGGCCTGTAGGCTACTGCTGATTATACACTGCCCAGGTTTGTTGCATCAGATTTCCAATATCTTTGTTTGGGTGGAGTGTTATTCACGAGGAGAGACCCAAAAAATATTGTCATATGTCATAATATGACCCTACTGCAAAGCCGCAATGAGCCGGCGAAGACAAAGCCTCTATTCAACTTTTTCGCAATTGTTTATGCATACTTCCGCATCCGCAAGATGGCGGCCACCATGGAGCGATTTGGTGCGTCAAAGCTTCGAAATTCTCAAAGGATCCAGCAAAATCTGGCTTTTCAACATAATATGCGTTCATTCACAACACCGGCTTCGCCGGCTATAATAGTAAAGTTTAATTAATCCCGTCAAAACGCACGGCACATCAGAACGCACGGCACATCAGAACGCACGGTAATCGGTAATCAAGCGTTACCTTATAATATTGTTGCGAATATGGAATTTGGCCTCCATATCCGCTTGTAAATATTCCCCTATTTCTCCAATACTCCCCAACTTTCCCCAATCCCCCATTCCCTAGTCCCATTGCATGTAAATAACAATCAGTAGAGCCGACCTTCCTCTTATTCCCCCATTAAATGTCGTGCCCAGGTCCACCGCACCACACGTAGACAACTTTCGGACATCTTGCTAGTTATTCTTAGTCTATGTCAGTTAAGGCCTCGTTTCCATTAATTATGACTCTTCGTTGCACCAGAATGTGATTATATGGCATCAGTAGTGAGTTTAGGACCTTTCCCATACCTCCTTCCATCTTCTTCCCCAACAATTACAACAACAACAGAGGAGATGGCGGCGGAGCGGGGGAGGATGCGTCCTCACACCGGCTCGATTAGCGCCATTGACCACGCGCTCCACGGGGTTACCACGGAGGGGCTGGCTGTCAGCTCCTCCTCAAGGGCGGAGCCTGGTAACCCCCCGCACCCAATCAGAAGGGCGGACCGATTCCATCTGGGGCGGCGCTAGCGAGCCGAGGGCGTGTCACTCCCCGCCGGATATACGCGGCCACGTAGCGGACGTGACGACAGATGCGCTCCCAGCTGAAGAGAAAGAAGGACCTGCGAGCGCTGAGTCAGATGCGCCCCGCCTGAGAAAGAACGTTGCCTGCGAGCGCTGAGAGAGAAAGGCCCGCCTGTGAAAGAACGTCCCCTCCGAGCGCTGTGAAACCTTCCGCATCTCTGGACCGGACCGGGTCGATCCTGCCCTGAGCCCAGGAGGACCTGGAGCCATCGACAACCGCTTTCCTGCCATCAACCCCCGTGTGAGTCAGCCTTGTCCCGTTTGCCTGTCGTCTGTTGGGGAATAATATAAGATTGTGTCTAAGTGCTTGTCTTTCTATGTTGTACCTCTCGTCCCTGTAATCTGACCTTCCGCACGAATATAATCTCCTCCGGAGGTCTTGAGAACCGTATCCCTGGTGTCTGTCATTATAATTCAGCCGTGTGTCTTCTTTTTCCTTATTGAGCCAGCGTGGCGCGGCTTCGTCAACGTTCGAGTACAATCGGGTAATTTGTGCGGACACGACGGCCATTCCGCTCGGCCCACCTTAACATCAAAGTCGTGTCTGTAACAATTGGTTGTCAGGAGTTGGATTCGAACCTGGGACTAAATTTATTTAGCCCAAATTTTGGAACACCAATTGTACTATTAGAGTAACAATTGGTGTCGAGGAGTGAGATTCGGACCCGGGACTAAATTAGTTAGGCCCAAATTTTGGGAGGGAAAATCGAGCCGGAGCGCGTACGGCGCTCGACCAAATCGATCCGGAGCGCGGTCCCGCGGTTACTGCGCTCGACGAAATTATAACAGCAAAATTTGGATTGGTGTTACGAAACTCGAATTTTGAAAGTCGCGCTATGGCGGATCAAGACGGCTGGGGTCCGGTAGGGGAGAGTGAAGCAGGGTCGGTCCAGGACCAAATTGAGGGACGCGAGGAGAGCGAAGCAGCGAGGGTAGCAGACGCACAAAATAGCGTCGTTGTGCCCGACATTGCGGGAGCGCAAAATGGCGCCTCGCTGGTCACCGCGCCCGCGACCGTGGCAGCGCCCCTGGTGGATCCGAACCTTTTTATGTTGCAAATGGGGGCCCTTATGGAGAGGCTAGAAGCAAAAATGGGGGTAATGAATAACGAAATGGGGGTAATGAGGGACGAAGCGAGGGGTACTGGTGAGGGATTAGACAACAATTTTAAGGGATTAGACGAGAAATTTGGGAAATTAGACAATAGATTAGGGGAAATACAGGAGGGGTTAATGGGGGTAGAAAACAGAATGGCCGCTCAAGAGAATCAAATGGAAGGGATGCAAAAGGGGTTAGAGGGGGTAGAAAATAGAATGGCTGCCCAGGAGAATCAGATAGAGGGAGTGAAAAATGGGTTAGAGGGGTTAGAAAACACCATGGAAGGCAAATTGAGGGACATGAGGGACCAAGCGGAAAGGGAAGTTAACCAAATGGGGCAGCAGATAGAGGGGGTCAGAATGGGGGTAGAAACCAAACTGGATGCTCACAGGGAGGAAATGGAGCAGATGAGGGTGGCATCTGGGCAGGAGATGCAAGTGATGGGAGAGGAGATTAGAAGAGGTGTGAGTGAGGAGGTCGGAGGAGTGCGCGAGGAGGTGAGGCACTGTAAGGAGCACATGGAGAAGGAGGTGAGAAAGGGGACGGTAAAGTTACAAGGGGGCATAGAGGTCCTGACGCAGGAGGTGGAACAGCTGACGGAGGGACAAAAAGGACTAACGGAGCAGGTTCAAAGGAACACTGCGGTATTAGGAGGGTTAAAAGTGACACAGAAAGAACTAAAAGACGACTTGATAGCGACGAAGAGGGAATGTCAGATGGTACGTGAGGGACTGACAACGAGGTTGGACGAGGTGATAGAGGTAATGGAGACGAAGGACCGGCAGGTGAGGACGCACCTGGAAACGGTCAAGGTAGCCTTAGAGGATGAGCTTGAGGAGACGTACCGGGGAATGAAAGAGGTGAAGCAGAAACTAGAAGAAGTGGAAGAAGGGGTGAGCGAAATTAAGAAGCGACGGAGAGAGGATAAGAAAGAGATAAAGGAGGAAGTAAAAGAATTGGTCCAAAGTCTGTGTTCGGATCGTGATGATGTGCTCATTAACCGGATGAGGGATTCGCAGGTGATGGAGGAGAAGCGAAGAGGAAGAGGACCCGGTGTAAGTGGTGACCAATATGGTCGTGCGTATGATGCGCCAGGGGATTTAAGAAGCTTGGGGGTCGAGATAGACCCGGGTGTTCGTGAGAGGCCACTGGTGAAGTGTGCGACAGGTCTGGTGTGCGAAAAAGGAGGTGTGCGAGAAAGTCCGACTCTGGGGTGTGTGAGGAAAAAGTGCACGCCAAGGAGTGAGGGTGCTGGCGAGAGTGAGTCGGTCGTAGCGAGTGTGCGAGGGAGCACATGGAAGCGCGGTGTGGTAAGTGTTACAGAGGGTGTGACAGGAGAGTGTGCGCAAGGGTGTGCGCGAGAGAGGTGTGTAACGGACAGGTGCATGAGGAAAGAGTGCGCTGTCAGAAGTAAGGAAGAATGCACACCTGTGGTGAGTGTTACAGAGGGTGTAACGGGAGAGTGTGCGCGAGAAAGGTGTGTGACGGACAGGTGCATGAGGAAAGAGTGCGCTGTCAAGAGTAAGGGTGAGTGCGCTGTCAAGAATGGAGGTGAGAGTAGTGAGAGTGACAAGGAGAGTGAGTTGGTTGTGACAGGTGAGCGAGGATGTACACCTGGGATGGAGGGATGCACACCTGGAATGGTAGAGCGTGAGTGGGAATGCACGCTGGAGTTGGTGGTGAGGCATATGGTTGGGTGTGCGAATGAGGGCACACCTGTGATTGTCACAGAGGAGGTGACCGAGGAGGGGGCGCGAAGCGGTGTATTGGTGAGGTGTGCGAGCAACGAATGTGTGCCAAAGTGTTCGGTGGTCAGGTGTGTGACCAAGGCTGTGAGTGGAATGGGTGTACCTGGGTGTGTAAGGAAGGGTACGAGGAGCATGGGCACAGCTGGATGTGTGAGCAAGGAACGGGCTGCGGGGTGTAAGCGTCCAGGTGAAGCATCGACGTTACACGGGTTAGAGGTTAGAGCGACTTTTAGCCGAAGCAGGCCCTCGGTGCGTGCCGGGCCTCGCTTTGAACGGCCGCGTCCGTGCTCCACTAGGCGGAGCTGGCAGCCCGATAGAAAGGGTCGTCATGGCGACCACTTTTTGGTGAGACGTGCCGGCAGGTCGAGAGCGGGACATTGGATGGCTCCGTGCCGAGATGGTGCGTGGGATCTCGGCACGGGTAAGCCCCCGTCCCTGCCCCGAATGCCGGACGCATCCAGCCGCCGGCACAAAACAACCAGTATCCATTGCTTGGCTTTACGAAGCCGGGCTTTGGACAGGAATTGGCGCACCGAGAGGCATTAGTGAGTAGACTGGGTGATGAGGTTAGTGTTTTGGACCCAAAATTGGAGAAAAACAAAATTTGATGATTGGCAAGGGATTGGCAGTAGTGATTGGCAGATGATGGGCAGTGATTGGCAAATTTTTGATTTATTGAAATTTGATGTGCAAAATTGGTAGTGAGAGACCCCCGATGTGGTGGGATGGCAAATCCACCATCCTTCCCATGTGGGGGGCAAATGCGCACTAGATTATGGGGTGTATGGCAGTGAAAACTAGCCCGGGTGGGTTAGGTTATTAGTAGGGATCTAGAAGAGATTGACATTAGGTAACGTTAAGTTTAGTTAGTGACTGATACCTGTAGTGGGGACGCAGGTAGATTAGTATGGATGATAATGACGTGGGAGCGCAATAGTTTAAAGGGACGACTGGGAAGCGCAAGTTTCAGAAGGGAGTAGTTAGCTGAGATGATGCTGTGTGTGTGAGAATTGAACAGGTGTGATTGCACAGGTGTGCAACTGGACAGGTGTGTGGAGCAGTGTATGAGTAGTGAGTGTTGTGGATCAGCGCGAATGCGCTTGGGGAGAGAAGGGTGCAGGTGGCACCAGGTGTGAGAGCACAGGTGTGCAAGTACAGGTGTGTGGAGAGAGTTGGAGTGAGTGGTACGGAGTGGTGTGCATGGTGCGAAGGTGTGAATGGGGGAAGAGTGGACCCCCATCACGGATACCCGGGGCGGGTAGTGTAAGTGTTAGGTAGAGGGTACAGGTAAATTGTGGTTGGATATTGGCATCTGTGGTGCGTTGCAGAATGGTGTTGTGAATGGGTGCATTAGTGTTGTGGAAATGGCTGGGCGTGTAGCCTGTTAGTGTGTGTAGTTGGTTGGGCACTCCACCACTGTGAGGATGTTGGCCAGGTGAGGCCGCAGGTGGGCTCTGGGAGCCGGTAGTTGTGAGTGGGTGCCTGAGGATCCCGGGTGTGGATCGGGCAGCCCAGTGCCAGAGAGGGCACCGAGTGGGGAGAGAGCCAGAGGGCCTTCCCCAGGTAGTTAGGTTAGGGTAAGGAGCAGGTAAGCTCGGAGGCAACTACAGTGGTGGAGGTGTGCAGGTGGGTAGACCCGCTGGGAGAGGTACACGCCACAGCCCAGAAATTGTGCGAGGGCACCGAGAGATGAATCGGGGGAGTGAGACCCCAAATTGGAAAGCACCACAGTTTGGCCAATGGGAATTGGTTTTTAGAACCCATAGTGTAAGAGGGCCAATGGTTTGGCCGGAGAAAGACCCCGGGTAGTGTAAAGTTGTTAAAGTCATTTAGGAAATAGTTAGGATTGAAGAACCTGTCGCACCATACGCAGCCACTTACCTGTGGTGATGATGATGACTCCACACCTGTGTTTTCTTTGTTTGTTGCAGGAAATGAGATTGCTGTGTGGATTTGTGAGACGCATCACGACGTGGATGAGACATTGGGGTGATTCCATCTCTCCCTCCTTAGGAGGGACTGATGATGAATTGGTGATGGCAAATTATGATGTTGAGTTGGAGATGGCAAATTTTGATGAAAGTTGAAAATGGCAAATTTGATTGGTTAGGAGGGAGAGAAGACGAATTTGGTTTATGGGAGGAACGGGGAAGACAGTAGGGATGTTTGTTGATTTGTAAAGTAGATGTTTATGGGTAGTGTTGTGTTGTGTGGATACAGTAAGGGGTAAGGGAGGGGCCATGTAGGTTACCTGGTGGGGGGGGGGGGCGTACGATAGGAACGTACCTGTCTCACCTGGTTCCCATGTGCCCCCAGTGTGCATCACCTTACATTGCGTGCACTTTTGCGCCCTTACCACCTTACTCACTTGTCTGTTTCTTTTGTCTCCCACCTCCGAGGATCTGGCTTTGGGGTAGAGAGAGAGGAGAGAGAGGTGCTGGCTGCGCAGTTGTGGGCCTGCACTTTCGCTGTTTGCTGCCGGGATCGATACACCATATGGACCGCAATGTTTGTGGCCACCCACAATGGACCGCAGTTCGTTTGCGGCCAAGCACCACCCGGGGATGGACCTATGGGTCAACGTGGCACCTATGCCATACAGGTGAACCACTTTTAGTTAACACCAAGTGCACCACAAGAAGAGCAAGAGACACCTGCAGGGTTAGGGGTTGTCGAATTTATTTTTATTCCAATGAACAATGGTGACTGCACCGACTGGTGGTGGGGTGGTGCTTTTGATGCTGGGACGGGGTGCTCTGCACGTTATTAAAGGCCGTCGGCCACAGAGCACTCGTGGGTTGGTGTATCGATGCTGGCAAGCGCGCTCTCTCTATGCATAACATCTGCATGTGTTCCTCCAAAAACAGGTCCTGGATCGTAGTGTAGATATCAGCGTAACCTTGTAAATAATGCTCCCTACCGGCTGTATGTTTAGTTTGAGAATTCTTTCCGGATTCGGTTATCCTGTGGGTGTGTTTCTGTGAGGAGAAGGGTGCAACGTCGCAGGGGGACATATTTACTCATTTGTGAATATCTGTAAAACTGTCGCACTCAGGGTAGAGTTAATAGTAGAGGGAACTACATTGCGTGCCACACTAAAGTAGGTAAAAATTTATCGGGTCGGGACGCCCCGAGGGTAGAGAAGGGTGCAATGTTGCGAATATGGAATTTGGCCTCCATATCCGCTTGTAAATATTCCCCTATTTCTCCAATACTCCCCAACTTTCCCCAATCCCCCATTCCCTAGTCCCATTGCATGTAAATAACAATCAGTAGAGCCGACCTTCCCCTTATTCCCCCATTAAATGTCGTGCCCAGGTCCACCGCACCACACGTAGACAACTTTCGGACATCTTGCTAGTTATTCTTAGTCTATGTCAGTTAAGGCCTCGTTTCCATTAATTATGACTCTTCGTTGCACCAGAATGTGATTATATGGCATCAGTAGTGAGTTTAGGACCTTTCCCATACCTCCTTCCATCTTCTTCCCCAACAATTACAACAACAACAGAGGAGATGGCGGCGGAGCGGGGGAGGATGCGTCCTCACACCGGCTCGATTAGCGCCATTGACCACGCGCTCCACGGGGTTACCACGGAGGGGCTGGCTGTCAGCTCCTCCTCAAGGGCGGAGCCTGGTAACCCCCCGCACCCAATCAGAAGGGCGGACCGATTCCATCTGGGGCGGCGCTAGCGAGCCGAGGGCGTGTCACTCCCCGCCGGATATACGCGGCCACGTAGCGGACGTGACGACAGATGCGCCCCCAGCTGAAGAGAAAGAAGGACCTGCGAGCGCTGAGTCAGATGCGCCCCGCCTGAGAAAGAACGTTGCCTGCGAGCGCTGAGAGAGAAAGGCCCGCCTGTGAAAGAACGTCCCCTCCGAGCGCTGTGAAACCTTCCGCATCTCTGGACCGGACCGGGTCGATCCTGCCCTGAGCCCAGGAGGACCTGGAGCCATCGACAACCGCTTTCCTGCCATCAACCCCCGTGTGAGTCAGCCTTGTCCCGTTTGCCTGTCGTCTGTTGGGGAATAATATAAGATTGTGTCTAAGTGCTTGTCTTTCTATGTTGTACCTCTCGTCCCTGTAATCTGACCTTCCGCACGAATATAATCTCCTCCGGAGGTCTTGAGAACCGTATCCCTGGTGTCTGTCATTATAATTCAGCCGTGTGTCTTCTTTTTCCTTATTGAGCCAGCGTGGCGCGGCTTCGTCAACGTTCGAGTACAATCGGGTAATTTGTGCGGACACGACGGCCATTCCGCTCGGCCCACCTTAACATCAAAGTCGTGTCTGTAACAATATATTCCAAAAAAAATAGTGTTACATAATTTTTGAACGGCCCCATGACCGGGGCCAAAAAGGATTGTGTTAAACAATCTGTGTCCGCGTGACGAATCAGATTGTTCTGATATAACCGTGGTGGAGTCAGTCATGGATGAGAGTTGGCGACGTAATCTTTTGATTATAAGCTCGCTGTTGGCTTAACAGTTAAGGTGTCTGGCTTGAGATCTTAGGGTTCTGAGTGTTTCTGGAGTTTGAGCCCCCATCAAGCTGTTGAACCAACACCAGTTGGGCTGACTCAGCCTGTCATCTTTCTGAGGTTGGCAAACTTAGTATCATATGATTAGTTATAGAGGGCACTGCATCATCGGCAGCTATGTCCTCAGAAGATTATGCAACCAGCAGCCACAGGCTGCATGCAAACCACCAATCCTCCAATAGCGCATTAAATGTGAGTTTCCCATTCACACTGTTCATCTCTTAATATCGCTTTAAATGCGCGTTTCTCAATTGGTCCGTTACTGGATTTTTTCGCAGGTTGTGACCACAATGCTGTCATTCTTGTTATATTAATCTAAGGCTCATAGTGCATGTGTACTTTGTGCATAAAGCACGTGCAGGAGAAAGACGTTACAGTAAAACATCCGTGTACGTTAATGTGAATCACAAGGAGGTTGGTAGAGAATGCACACGTACGTACATGGAGTGAATGGGATTTGAACCTCGATTCACTCACTGTATCATGAGCCGGTGGTTTGGATGGAACATGTAATCAAAAGGATGCGATTTTCATGGATTTGACCAAAGCTTATTATGATAATACGGAGAAGGCAAATTAATAATTTTGTCAAAAGGTCAAAGGTCATCATCACCTAAAATCATCAATTTTCATCCAATTGACCTGAAATTCCAATTTACCATTTGAGTTTTGTCATCAAATTTTCAACAAAACTTTATTATGATAATATGGAGAAGGTAAATTAATAATTTGGTCAAAAGGTCAAAGGTCAGCGTCACATAAAATCGTCAATTTTCATCCGATTGTCCTGACATTTTTAGAATTTTCATATTGGGTCACTGAGTTGGTTCACCAATCAAAAGCAACAAGCCGATGGTTTCTTTGATTAAAAGGTCAAAGGTTAAGGTTGCGTAAAATCACCAATTTTCACCCGATTGACCTGAAATTTCAGGAATTTGCACATCTGGTCACTGAATTGGTTCAGTAATCAAAAGGTACGAGTCGATTGTTTTCTTTAGATCAAAAGATCAAAGGTAAAGGTTGCTTAAAATCGTCAATTTTCATCCAATTGACCTCAAATTAAAATATAAAATCATATTGGGTCACAGAATTGGTTCACCATTCAAAAGCTAGAACCTGATTATTGATTTAGATCTAAGCTCAAAGGTCAAGGATGGATAAAATCATCAATTTTCATTTTGTATTTAAAGAAAAAACTGTTTTCGTTATTTTGAGCATACATGAGAAGAAGAACCATCAGAGGAAGAAGACGACTAAATACAAACGGACGCGGACGGGCTTCGCATTTTCACATGCTTTGTGCCTCCGCCACCTAAGGTGGTGGATGGAGGTTATGTCTTCACGCCTGTCTGTTTGTCTGTTTGTCTGTGAACAATATATCTCAAAAAGTTGTGGACTGATTCGGACGAAACTTGGTGGACAGGATGCATGTGTGACAAGGAAGAACTGATTTAATTTTGGTGAAGATTCAAATCAGAATCCGGCTAGTAGAATTATTTTAAGTGATTCTTCACCTTTGAATGATGGGGCTAAAACCAACATATAGCAGGATATCTCAAAAAGTTATGGACGGATTTGGACGAATCTTGGTGGACAGGTTGGGTGTGTGACAAGGACAAATAGGTTCGATTTTGGTGAAGATCTGAATATGGATTCGGATACGAGAGTTATTTAATTTTTAACTGATTCTTCACCATTGAGAGATCGAGCGAAAAGCGATAAATAACATGATATTTTAAAAGATTATAGACGAGTTATGAATAAACTTGGTGGATGAGTTGGTTAGGTGACAAGAACAATCCGATTAGATTTTGGTTCAGGTCCATATCCAGATCTGGCCTCTAACTAGGATACAAAACATAAAGTATTCAGCCTGGCGGAGTTATACAGGTGATCTATCAAGCGCCGTTCTAGTTAGTTTAAGATTCCAATTGCCCTTTTTCACTTACTTCCCTGTTTTTTGTTTTTATTCGCTATGACAGAGATGGCTTCATGTAAAATAGACCAGAGTGACAAATTGGTACCCAACCTAAAATGCACCTTTTTCTTCTTTATTATACAGCACCATTGGCTGAGGGTGCGGCTGTGCCACTGATGCAGTGCCATCTGTGGGTTACGGCTAGAATTTGGAATTTGGTCGGGGCGCCGGCGATAACTAGCATACTAGTGGGATCTTTACCGTGCACGAACTAAATCCGGTAGACGAGTTTAAAGTCCGCACCGGGATGACAGTTTATACCTGGGTCTGGATTCCAACCCAGGTTAGATAGCTGAGAGTCGGGTCGGGAATGAGATGATGGAATATGCATGGTTTGGGCCTAAAGTAGACAAGTGATCGATTTCCCAAAAAAACAAATAAACAATAAACTGATTCACAAAAAGTTGAGAAATCTGGACATATTTAAAATATTGTAAAAGCTGAGAGACAGGCATTGTTGGGCAGGGGAATGTGTACTTTATAGCGAAATACGGAGGCCTGCATAGCGCATGGAAGCCATGCGTGCTATTGCGCGGGAAAGGCTGATTTTTCGCGCCAGGTGCTGCGAATAGCTTTTCGCTGACATCAGCTCCGCTTGTTTGGCCGTTCCGAATTCCGGTCGGATTTGCGTGGCTTCAGGGAGAATCCTCACAATCCCTTAGCCCATCACCCGCGAATCGCACACCAAGAGTATCCCCCACCCCAAAGTGCCCGCACACCCAATCCCTTCGCCTCCACCCGCACAGTCCATCATCCACTCGTCCTTCATTCCCGTCCGTGTTTGTCGTTTTGCGCTTCCGTTCATCACATCCTAACGTGACGTCATGTTGTGGGGATGCTCGAGTCTCAACAGCGCGCGGTGGATTTAAACACGCGGACACGGGCTCGAGGGGGTGGGGTTCGCGCGCGAAATTGGCGCCATTAGTGTGCGAGGAACTCACCTCTGGCTACGGGTGAACCTTTTAGCCTCGTGTGTGCCGATGCTGTGTTGGAGGGTGCGCGGGGTGGGGGGAATAAGGGGTGTTGGGGGTTTGGGTGCAGCGGAGGGCGCGTAGGAAGAATGCGCTCTTCCTCGTGTTCGTCGCTTTCCCACCTGCGGCGAGAAATGTAATTCATTTGTGATACAAATCTAGTATTCGAGTCTCCGCCGACAGGAGTAGTCTAATCGAGTTGTGAAGCCATTTTTTTATTTGTAGGCCTATCAAGTGTAAGTGGGAAGTTCAGCTTTGGGGGGCTGGGTGTGCAAGGAGAGCTGGGTGTGCAAGGGGGGCTGGGTGTTCAAGGGGGGTTGGGTGTTCAAGGGGGGTTGGGTGTTCAAGGGGGGCTGGGTGTGCAAGGGGGCTGGGTGTGCAAGGGGGGCTGGGTGTTCAAGGGGGCTGGGTGTGCAAGGGGGGGATGAGTGTGCAAGGGGGGCTGAGTGTGCAAGGGGGGCTGGGTGTGCAAGGGGGCTGGGTGTGCAAGGGGGGCTGGGTGTTCAAGGGGGCTGGGTGTGCAAGGGGGGCTGGGTGTTCAAGGGGGCTGGGTGTGCAAGGGGGGGATGAGTGTGCAAGGGGGGCTTGTTGTTCAAGGGGGGCTGGGTGTGCAAGGGGGGTGAGTGTGCAAGGGGGGTGAGTGTGCAAGGGGGCTGGGTGTGCAAGGGGGGCTAGGTGTTCAAGGGGGCTGGGTGTGCAAGGGGGGCTGGGTGTTCAAGGGGGCTGGGTGTGCAAGGGGGGCTGGGTGTTCAAGGGGGCTGGGTGTGCAAGGGGGGGATGAGTGTGCAAGGGGGGCTGGTTGTTCAAGGGGGGCTGGGTGTGCAAGTGGGGATGAGTGTGTAAGGGGGGCTGGGTGTGCAAGGGGGGCTAGGTGTTCATGGGGGCTGGGTGTGCAAGGGGGGCTGGGTGTGCAAGGGGGGCTGAGTGTGCAAAGGGGCTGGTTGTTCAAGGGTGGCTGGTGTGCAAGGGGGGCTGGTGTGCAAGGGGGCTGGTGTGCAATGGGGGCTGGGTGTTCAAAGGGGGCTGGTGTGCAAGGGGGGCTGGTGTACAAGGGGAGCTGGGTGTGCAGGGGGGGCTGGGTGTTCAAGGGGGCTGGGTGTGCAAGGGGGGCTAGGTGTTCAAGGGGGCTGGGTGTGCAAGGGGGGCTGGGTGTGCAAGGGGGGTGAGTGTGTAAGGGGGGCTGGGTGTGCAAGGGGGGCTAGGTGTTCATGGGGGCTGGGTGTGCAAGGGGGGCTGGGTGTTCAAGGGGGCTGGGTGTGCAAGGCGGGCTGGGTGTTCAAGGGGGCTGGGTGTGCAAGGGGGGCTGGTTGTTCAAGGGGGCTGGTGTGCAAGGGGGGCTGGGTGTGCAATGGGGGCTGGGTGTTCAAGGCGGGCTGGTGTGCAAGGGGGGCTGGTGTACAAGGGGGGCTGGGTGTGCAGGGGGGGTTGGTGTTCAAGGGGGGCTGTGTGTGCAAGGGGGGCTGGGTGTGCAAGGGGGCTGGGTGTTCAAGGGGGGCTGGGTGTGCAAGGGAAGCTGGTGTGCAAGGGGGGCTGGGTGTGCAATTGGGCCTGGGTCTTCAAAGGGGGCTGGGTGTGCAAGGGGGGCTGGTGTGCAAGGGGGGCTGGGTGTGCAATTGGGGCTGGGTCTTCAAGGGGGGCTGGGTGTGCAAGGGGGGCTGGTGTGCAAGTGGGCTGGGTGTGCAATGGGGGCTGGGTGTGCAAGGGGGGCTGGTGTGCAAGGGGTCTGGGTGTGCAAGGGGGGCTAGGTGTGCAAGGGGGGGCAAGCAGCGGATCATTTGAATGCCGCACGATTCGTCGAGGAATTTAAACGAGCACTGAATGAAACGCAATTTATTTGAAAATTTGTCCGAGTGAATGTGCATTTGTAAAGTTTCTCTTCCGTTCCATGGCGACCTGTAGAGAAGGGCAGGATTAGATTAGAACGCTCGGGATGGTTTTGTTGCCAAAGGCTGACATCAAAGAGCGCTGTTGATCCGGAGCCAGAACATGCGGGAACCTGCATCAGAACCAGCGACCGGCGCTCGTGCGTTCTTCCCATACCGCGAGACGAGCCCGACCGACCAAGCACACATTCCCCATGGCCTCCATGTCCTTTTGAAGTCCAGAAAAACAACTTAAGCCGCATATCCAATAATAACAGGGAGACATGGGAGGAAGGCTGTGGATGCGTGAAACGAGGAACGTTTTTCCTTACCTGGTAAGATTGAATCGGTGCAAAGTGCGACGGCCTTGCATTCCTCGTTCTACAACGGAGCCAAATTGCTCCAGGCTTAGGATAACGTTTGTCTGATAAATGGGAGTGCGGGTAGGACCTGGGGGGTGTGCGGGGGACTGGGGGGAAAGGAATAAGGGGGTCAGATTGGAACCTCCCTCACCAAATAGAGAACATCCCAAGCAATGAAACCATCCCCCTCCTGCCTCCTTGTCTACCTCCGTCAACCAAGGTAGACGGAGGCTACGTTTTCACCCCTGTCTGTGTTGTCTGTCTGTCTGTTTGTCTGTGAACAGGATATCTCAAAAGGTTATTGACGGATTTGGACGAAACGTGGTGGACAGGTTGAGTGTGTGCCGAGGATGAATTGATTCGATTTTGGTACGAAAATTTGTTCTTTTATATAATCACAAAACAATTCACTTATGGTGAAGAGATGTGACCAAAAACGACATATTTATAGCACGATATTTCAAAAAGTTGTGGACGACATGACTAAACTTGGTGGATGAGTTGGTTGGGAGACAAGAACAAGCCGATCAGATGTTGGTACAGGTCCGAATCCAGATCCGGACTATCTAGTCTAGTAGGAAGACTAGGTCCCCCTGCACCCCCCGGAGATATACTTCTAATCAGTGTTTCTAGATTGGAAAAAATGTGTAGAAAATGACTAGCTATGGCCCCAAGCTGAAAAAATGTCCCACATACCATTTTTATGCAAATTACTGCTGCCATTATCAAAAAAACGATTTTTGACATATCTCAGCCAATATTGCAGATAATTGAAAAATGAAGGTGTCTAGACCCATGTTTTGAAGGGCATAGATCATGATAGAACTATTCATAACATGATTACATGTGTCTATGGTATACTAGTATGCTAATTAGTGCTTTATTTACAAAATAATCACAGTTTTACGAAATAATAGACTCATATTAAGGTCCGTCTACACAGACGTTAACACAAAGTTTTATTTTTCTAAATATTACAACTGTCAAAATAGTCCTAGCACTCAATGTGACCACTCTTCTCTTGCTTGTTTTAGATAAACATCATTAGCATTAGTGATTCTACACTGAGTCAGTCATCATCATTTTCATCGAAATCGTCAGAGTCAAACTCTTCTTCTCCTTCCTCTTCCTCCTCCTCTTCGTGCTCTCCTGTGTTCAGAAGATCCACCAGTGAGGTTGGTAGGATGGGACCACTGGACCACATTGGTTTCAACAGTCCTTCATCAGTCCTTATCCATCCTTGCTCCTCATAAGGTTTTGGCTTTTCGATGATAGGTTGATCGGCTCTTTTGTACAATGCTACGCGGTGGTTCACACGCTGGATGTGCGGCTTCAGGGCAGACTGGCATGGAGGAAGGCGAGCCAGATCAACCTTGGACTTGGATGTGAGGGTCTTGTCCTCTCCCACCATTTTTCGTAGCAGCTTGGCACGGACAATGTCCACTGATGACTCGCGACTCTGGCCGTACATCACACAGGTGAATTTTTCTAACTGCCTCTCCACCTCAGGGTTGGCATCCCAGTTGTCACCCAGTTCACCGAATGCCCTGTGAAACCTGGGATTCTTCTCCAGCTTTTTCAAGGGCCCGACTTTTCCCTTCCCTTTGAAGGCACTGGTGCAGTCTTCTCCGCTGAACACATAGTACCCCAGGAGAGTGGCACAGTAGTCCTCTCCCAGGGATTCTGCCAGCTCAGAGACGTTGACAAGTTGGCGATGCTTCCCTGACCCTGTATCCAGGTACACCGTCAGCTTGATGTTGTGGGCATGGTGGAGCAGGATCAGGAGGATGTCTGTGTCCGGTGTTCTGACTACAGCGTTCTTGTATCCGATGGTAGCAGCATGATGGAGGTACAGAACCACCCTGGTATCAGTCTCTTCCTGGTTGCTGTAGATCGTGGGGAGTTCACGTACCTCGACCTGAAACACAAAAAGGCACCGCATTTCAATCACCAGTCACTGCCAGTTTCAGATCTAGACAAACATCACAGGTAATCACCTTTTTTTCAGGAAAAATTACAAATTGAATCGCCATTCACGAAGGGCTTTCAATTTTACCTTGCCATTCGTTGAGGCAAGTTGGTGGGCCTTCCCCTCCACGATCAGCACAGCCATCTCTGTTCTCTCCAGCCTGGTAGCTGCCTCTTGTCCACTCCACACTTTCAGAAGAAGCTGGCACATCTGCTTTTTGTTGTCGTCATTTGCAAGGAACATTTTGAAGTCATATGGCTTCCTGGTTGCTGGTCCAGCCAGAATGATCTTCTCTGAGCTGCCCCGCCTCAGCCTTTCCTGCGCTTTGATTGACTCAGGATGGTAACTGTCAGTGGAGAACAGAAAGTGCTGCTTGGCCACCATCTGATCAAGCACCTGCAAGCATATCTCACCACATGTTGGGGGAAGGTTGGCAAGGGTATGCAGCAGCGACAAGGTCTGGAGGTAGGATGTCTTCAGGATTGAGCTCCATGTCTTCAGCTGTTGGTGGCCATGGTTGGTCTTTACACTCTCTGAAAGCCTGTAGAATACCCTGGCGAAGTTGGAGGGCAACATTTTGGTTCTTGTTTGTGCTTCCGAGTGTGAATGCTCGTGCGAGAGCATTGGAAACTGTTATGTTTGAGCTGTGCACAAGCCAGAAAGAAATGACATCACATTTGTCATGATCAACCTTCGTGAAGTGGATATGCTCCTTGATTGGGTCATTCTGTAGGCGTTTCAGTAGTTTCTCTGACCGATAATTTGAGTTCTCATATCCATTCAGTTTCAGTTCCTCGACATAGAGCAAGCGCAAGGAAGAAAGCTGTAGAACTTTATTCTGCTGGATGACCTGGGTTTGAATGTGTTCCAGTACTGAGTTGAATGCCTTTTCATGGGCGGCTGACATGCAAGCCTGCTCCTTTGGTGCTTCGGCTCTGTGAATCGCACGCTCATAGTTGTAGAATGCTGTGCGGAAAGCTTTAAAACATGACGGATGGTGTTTGGCCTCACATGCAAAGAGGTCTTTGTTTTTCACCTTTCGATGGAGTCGATAGAGACCCATTTTCTCAGCCCGTGTTTCGATTTGCTCCCATGCATTTTCTTTGTTTTTAAAGGATGGGAAGGTTGTAGGCCTCTCAGTATTGCGATGAGCATCTTTGGTCTCAACTTTCTCACAAAATATACACTCTGGCGGGAAGATGGGTTCAGCAGAACCTCCTGGTTTACGAGGAGAGTGATGCCATGATGAGGTTGATGGCCCTGGTTCTGTATCATCTCCCAGACGATGAAAGTGGCGGACAAAGTGCTTATAACACTTGCTGTGATATCCTACTCTTTCTAGGTCATCAGGAAGAGTTGCCGGGATCTGATCACATACTGATTGCATACGACATGGGGAGTCATGCGGTTGGTTGAGACGTCTATCCCGGATCTTTTGAAGCAGTTGCAGTTTTTCTGAAGCAGATCCTTTAATTTTACGGAGGGGCGTGAAATCCCCATGATCAGACATGGATGGTACATGAAGGATGCATGTAGGAGGAGAGCTTTGGGCTGCAGGTTCTACACTCCGTTTTCTTTTGGGCATGCTTGCTGTCGATGTCTACCATCACTGTTAAATGACAAATAAGAAATCACGAATGATGTTAAAAGTGCCTGTGAAAGGAGGCTCTGAGTTTTCAGTGAGGTAACAGAGGTTCTGAGTCATGTTCTACACTAGGGTACTTTTTAGCTGACTAAACCATGTTTAGTGGCATCAAAAGTGCTAATAGCTAAAACATCTAAATTCTTCCACACTAACGTTAGCTATCTAGGCCAATGAAACATTGTGCTAAGTTACTGTAGCTAGCTCAGCTGTCGTGCCTCTTTCTGGTTCAATTCATATACAGAAGTCAACAGATATGTCTCATGTTTGGCATTAACAAAAGTTTAAGTTACACCGACATTAGGAACATACTGTACATAGATGAGGCTAGCTTTAACGTTAGCTAACATGGTGCTAGCTGGCTCAGCTGTTATTCTGCCTGTTTATGATTTCATGCAGAAACTGAAGTCAAGAGTGTGAGTAACATTATAGTTAGCATCTTACCTGGCTAGATTGGAGGATGAATACCAAGAACAACACACAGATGGAATGGAAGACTGAACTTTCAACTGAGGTATTCAATAACATCAACGTTACCAATTGATACGAGCGCGCGACATTACCAATTGATACGAGCGCGCGAGCGCGCATGTTACATGGATGGAAATGTAAAATGGCAGCTATAGCAGCACTAATTTGGATCTCTAGTCTGTCATTTCTGCACTGTGATTGGATAACATAAAAAAATATGTTTGGGAGTTAACAGCAGGAGTTGGTAGATTTTACGTGGGCTGGGTGAGAAACCTTTAAATAAGCAAGTGAAAATCTCTCGCAATACAAAGTCAATGGTGGGAAGAAAAGTTGAGTGGTACCAATGTTACTGCCAATGTCCCGCCCCTATGCAAGACTCAGGAGCATCTTGTTGACATTTAACCTTGAAAATACCTGGGTTTAGACCCCTTATGTACCATGTTAAGTTATCTGCAGTATTAACGTATCCTTATCATTTGTAAAACTGATTATTTTGTAATTACAGCATTAATATGCATACTAGTATACCATAGACACATGTAATCATGTTATGAATAGTTCTATCATGATCTATGCCCTTCAAAACATGGGTCTAGACACCTTCATTTTTCAATTATCTGCAATATTGGCTGAGATATGTCAAAAATCGTTTTTTTGATAATGGCAGCAGTAATTTGCATAAAAATGGTATGTGGGACATTTTTACAGCTTGGGGCCATAGCTAGTCATTTTCTACACATTTTTTACAATCTAGAAACACTGATTAGAAGTATATCTCCGGGGGGTGCAGGGGGACCTAGTCTTCCTACTAGACTAATCAGTGGGATACAAAATGTAAACTCCAGCCAAGTGGAGGTTTGCGCTCTACCGAGTGCCGTTCTGTAGTGATGCCTATCCTCGTCCATCATGGAGTAGTCACCTGCCTTGGGGAGCCGTTTTCCGTATATCGATTATTTCTCAGGATGATCATCCTTATCGCATGGTCCCCAGCCCAATGCGGACAGCGGCCCAATCAATAGGGTCAATATTTCATGATCACTAATTATGAGAGACCAGAAAGGGTGCCAGAAGTGGGCAGCAAAATGTTGTTAGGCCACCGCTCTCCCCCACCAAATGAGAGAGAGAGAGAGAGAGACAGAGAGAGAGAGAGAGAGAGAGAGAGAGAGACAGAGAGAGAGAGAGAGAGTGAGAGAGAGAGAGAGAGAGAGACACACAGAGAGAGAGAGAGAGAGAGAGAGAGAGAGAGAGAGAGAGAGAGAGAGAGAAAGAAAAAGAGAAATAGAAACATGAAATTTTTAAAAAGTGCAACGGCACTCGGTAGAGCGCATACCTCCGACAGGCTGACGAGTTTATACGTTTGTATCCCACTGATAGGCCAGATCTAGATTCGGACCTGAAGTAAAATCGATTCATTTCATTGTTGGTGCATACCCGACCTGTCCACCAGGTTTCATCCGAATCCGTCCAAAACTTCTTGAGATATCATGTTATATACATATATATATATATATATGTGTGTGTGTGTGTGTGTGTGTGTGTGTGTGTGTTTCATTTGAATCAGTCCATAACTTTTTGAGATATCCTGTTATATACATGTATATATTGTCGTGTGGACGGCTCTATTAAAACGGAGCACACCACGGATGACCAATTGAGCGTTAATTGGAAGTGACGATCAAATGGCGGATTTCACTCGACAAGCACGGGTGGAAAAGAGAAGAAGAAGAAGAAGCCGGAAGCTCCGACCTGACGGCCCTGCGCAGCAGCCTTCAATCCTGTGGAAATAAACTCACACGAAAAATGGATTTAGAATAAACAGGAAAAATAATAAAAGGGTTTATTTTAACGGAATGCCGGGACAAGGAAATGCGACGATAAAACTAAAAATCCCTAATGAGCACTCCTACACCAGACGTATCACACGGACGAAGGGAAAAACTATGAAAAGAACCGCGTCATGTGTGTGTGTGCTGGGCTTAGCTCTGTCTGGCTGAGGTGTGTCAGGAATCGTCAGGCACCGAGCGCAGTCCGGACGTGGCTCCGGTGTTAGTGGGAGGAAGCTGGCCAGTCGTTGGCGCGAACCAGGCCTCAACGCGCCCCCCTGAGCAATGTGTGTCTGCCAAGTCGGGGTTGTCAGCCCAAGTGCGTCATCTGGGTTCCGGTTAGTTTTATTGTTGGGGGAGAGGGGGGAATTAATTAGTGTGTGCGCTAATGGGGATGGATTCCTAACTAATGTCTATGGGCATGGGTGCATTGCCATACGGGACACAGGGATGATCACAGGTTTCACACACAGGGGAATTAGCATAATTCCTATTCTACTTATCACAAGGCCATCCTTGTATGATCACAAATATACACTAATCCGACATCCGGGCTAGACAGGTCCCTGCCTATGTACATCGAGATGGGTCTTCTTCTTCACAACAGTCGGAGCGTGATACCGACACAGATCTACGTGGTCTATATATCGCTCTACCCCGAAATTCATAACAATATATAACGGTCCCTGACCTTGTCATTGGCGGAGGGGCGGGGACCAACAAACAAATATATATAGAATATAGAATGGGTGACCTTTTGATGGTGAAAGGTGACCATTTTTTCAGGTGTGGAAGGCACCCTTATTACATGGAAAAGGCACTCTTTTTGTCAAGAAAAATGCTCTTTTCATGGGGTCACCCGGACCCCCAACCCAATCCCGAAATGCTTCCGGCGCATGTGTTTGGCGTGCCCCCCCCTCCCCATCACTTTGCTAATGGGTTAAATCAGAAGACAGCATGTTGTACTTCACAAACACATTGCATATCTCTCTGTGAGTCTCAATGAGGATTTAAAATGAAGTTTGCGATCTGGAATCTGAATCTGAAATCTGGAATCTGGAATCTGAATGAAGTCTGGAATCTCCCGCGATGAAGCTAACTCCAAGGGCCTTTCACTCACTCACCGCAGGCAGGTTGGTGGTCTTTCTCTCTTTACCGACTCCTCTCCAGCCCTGCTCCCCCAGGTCTCTCTGGGCCCTGTCCCCCAAATATTCCTACAGGTCGCACAAGATCTGCCTGCAACCCTCTTATGGTTAAACTGCCAAAATCAAGACTTTCTGCTCAGCTTCACTCCTTCATTCCTCTTTTCTCCCGCCTCTGGAACAAACTCCCTCACTCTCCTCAATCCCACTCCACCCTCCAGGTCTTTAAAACAGCTGTTCACCACCATCTCTTATCTTCCCCCATCCAAAACCTTGATCTTTTCTACCCCCGCTAATTTCACCCAAAATCCTACACTTTTTTTTTTTTAAATACCAACTTCTGTCCTGGAAGTCCTTGGTCCCCTTGTATTTTATACCTCCCTCCCCCCCCCCCCCTTCCCACGCCTCCTCCCCCCAAGCCCTCTCCCTCCCACACTTCTCCCTGCTCTCAAATGTTGTGTTTGTGTGCTTCCCCTTCTCTCCCCATATTGTCTTTCGCTCCCTCTTTTTATATATTTTGTTTGTCTGGTTGAGTTGTTTGTGAAATAAATGTCAGCTCTTTCACGAGCCTCCATTCAGTATACAAAAAAAAAAGAAAAAAAAGTGAAACATGGAAAAATTGACATTTTATAAAACGTAGTTGTTGCTGTTGTTGTCATATTTGTATTTGTTACCTCCCACCGAAGGTGGATGGAGGCTTGTTTTCACACATGTCTATGTTTGTTTGTTCGTGAACAGGACATTTCAATAGGTTGTGGACGGATTCAGACGAAATTTGGTGGAGAGGTTGGGTGTGTGACAAAGACGAAATGATTAAATTTTGGTGAAGATCCGAATCCGGATTTGGATCTTCGAACTTTTTTACGTGAATCGTCACCATTGAGAGGATTCATCAATGTGTGTGCCGTCTCGGATGGACGTTAACTGGGGTCCCGTCTGCCACCATGGGTTGGTGGACGTTAAAGATCCCATGGTGTCCTTCGCAAAGAGGAGGCGAGTATCGCCGGCATCATGAACAAATTCCAAATTCCTTCCCTAACTGGTCGAACGTCAAGTCAGGCCAGACCAGTTCGTGAAAGACTTGGGTCAAGCTTCCCCCAGCAGACCCCACAAGGTGGGAAAATGGGATAAACAAGATGGGATAAACCGTTAAAGAGCAACAACAATTCCCCATTGAGAGATAGGGCAACAAACGATATAAAGCAAGATGTTTCAAAAAGTTGTTGACGGATTCGGACGAAACTAGGTGGAGAAGTTGGGTATTTGACAAGAAAGATTTTGAATCAATTTTGCTGAAGATTCCAATCCAGATTCAGATCAGAAATTTTTGAAGTGATTCTTCACCATTGAGTAATAGGGTTAAACCGATATATAGCATGGTATTTCAAATAGTTGTGGAGGAATTATGGCAAAACTAGGTGAATGAGTTGCTTAGGTGACAAAAACAAACAAATTCGATTTTGGTTCAGGTTCGGATCCAGATCCGGCCTATCAGTGAAATAGAAAACATAAAGAGTTCAGCCTGGCGGAGCTATGCGTTCTACCGAATGGCGTTCTAATTTATATGTAAATTCAAGGTCATATCTGAGCAGAGTATTTGATTTTTTTTCATATCTCTCGGTTTGACTCTTAGAGTAGTTTTGTCCCAAAGAGTTCAAGATTTGTCCCGGATTGTGCACCTGGCAGTGTTGATAGATTGCATAGCACTTCTCCATCTTCTTTTGATTAGAATGTATTTCATCTGATTTCTATGTTGCCTATCAGGTGAAGTCAATGTGTACAGTCTGCACTTTGGTTGTTTGAACCATGTTTGCAATTACGAGATCATTCTCCACATAGAATTTCAGCATTCGCGCCCCTGGTTTCGTTTTAGCTCACCTGGAACATAGTTCCGGGGAGCTTATGGCATGGCATGTCGTCCATTCGCCAATCCGTCAGTCCATAAACACATTCAACTTCTTCTCCGTAACTGCTGATGGGATTGTGACCAAACTTGGCTAAATTATATTTGGTATGGTGCAACTCAAGCTTGTTCACGGCATCAACAAATATATATAAAGGGGTCTACGGGTGTCAAAGTGGGTCCAGGTTTGACCCCCCAAAATAGATATTTGCTTTCTTCTCTGAAACTACACACACAATTTTGATGAAGCTTGAACACAACAACCTTCATCACCCGTGATGTACTAAAGTTTGCTCACGGCATTGATAAAATGCAGGGGTTTGCCCCCCTATCCTCCAAAATAGGTATTTACTTTCTTCTCCATTATATATTTTGTGAGTCAGCCATGCCTTCCATGGGTTCCCTGGTTCTACCATTTGACCCTGGTTCTGGTTCTACCATGCTTCTTTTCTCCTAACCATTCATGAACCAAAAAGTGCAATGGCATCCCAAATATCAGATAATCCAGAGTACCTATCATTCTGTTTGAATAATTTCACTTGGTGTTTGCATTTGTTTGGCAATGATTCACTCGGCCAATTCATCAACACCAGATAGTCTCTTGTACGGGTCCCCCTCTGCCTCGCTCAACTCACCAACATGATGAACCGACTTTGGACGCAAAAATCCTGCAAGAGTTGAGTGTTTAAGATTGTGTCTGTGGCCTCTCTAAGACACGCCGTCCTCTTGGAGTTATCCGTAACATACAGTCACTTTTTGCAACGATCCCCGCCGGCCCCCGCAGCACACAAAGCACACCACGCCCAGAGAGCTCGCGTCGGCTATACGTCGTGCTAAATGCTCCCCCGGTCCGCGTTGATGCCCGATTCGCATTCTCACACCATGCGACCCTTCCCATACTCGCACATCGAGGCACTCCAGCGCCTCTCATACACTCAATACATTCTGCTACTGCACTCTCTCTCCGCACACTGTCTGGTGTGCACTCGTTCCCCACACACTCCGGTGGACACCACTCAGGTGCACTCACGCCACTCACACACTCCGTTACACACCTGGCCATCACACACCCTCACGTACACTCTCCCATTACATCCTCTGTAACACCCACGGGTGTGCACTCCTGCACATACCCAATCAGCGCACACTTACCCATGGGTGTGCAATCTCCTGCCGCACACCCAATCAGGTGCTCTGGTGTGCACTCCCACACACTCTCCTCGGCCATCGCACACTCTGTGTCACACTCCGTTCCACACTCTTCTTCAACACACTCCTCCCACATACACTCCGTCTTACACTCGCACTCCGGCGCCGGTCTCACACGCGCGCCATTCACCTTCACACAGCGCACCACGGACCTTCCAAGAGCGCCCGGGTGACGTCGCGATCCCAAGCGCGTGAAAAATCTTTTTGCGCCAAACACTTTCGCGCCAAACCTTTTCTCGCCATACACGTGCCTACACACCTTCGGGATTCTCTTCTCCAACCGCACCTGCAAACTTCCATTGGGGTTAGGCAGCACGACATCACGATGTGAATTCAGACTTTGAGTACATTCCATCTCAATCTCTGATTCATGTACTAACTCTGCCGTCTCTTCAACCCCAATTTCCACGATAATTTCTATTTCTTTATTAAGCTCGACGACCGCTGGCGCACGCAAAATAAATTTTCCAATTCGGCGGCCGTCAGCTTTTCCATACCCCGAGTCACGATTTCTACCCCGGTCCACCTGGCTGTGCTCTGCTCTAACTCGCTTTCCCCACGTTCCTCAAATCGCGTTACCTCGTCGCGTACCAATGCAACTCTCCCGCTCGACCTGCGCCTTATGTCTTTCCCCATTTTTTTTATTTGGCCACCTATTCTGTTTCCAAACCCTGTTAACCCGTCTTTCATTTCTTTCATTTGGCCACCCATTTCCTTCAATTGGCCCCCCATTTTGTTTCCCAATTCATTTTTCGCCTTCTCCAATTCCCGGGTGGATTTGTCGCTTTGGGTATCCATCTTACCGTTTATTTTATTTATTTCATTCATGAGCTGCGCCATGAAGGCTTGCATGTCTACCATCCCCACTTGCGCAGCGGGCGCGGCCCTCGTCACCATGTGCGAGGCGCCGCCATTGTCTTCCCCTTCTACCTCTGCCATCGCACCCTCATCAATTACATCCTCCATTTCTCCCAATTCTTCCCGGGGGTCCTCGGTTGATTCTAACTCCTCCTCTACCTCCTCATTTACCCCCACCGGTATCCGACCGTCTTGGCTATCCATGGCACGATTTATTTCGGATTTTTATACTAAATTTTTGGGCGCTCGTAATTTGGAGCCAATTTGTCCCAAAGAAATTTAGTAGGGATCTAAATCCCACTCCCCGACACCAATTGTTGCGGCCAATATGCACAATTGGTGTCCAAAATTTGGTCTAAAAAATTTAGTCCTAGGTTCCAAATCCCACTCCTGACACGAATTGTTGCAGATCTCAGCGCCGGCCTTTTCCCCTTACCAAGGGGGGATTAGTCCCCTTGTCTTTGACACACCGACGGGACCCGGGACCTATGACGTCACTCCTGGACAGCGCGAAGTAGGGTCGTAGGACTAATCACTATTACCTAATTACTCGCGCCGCCCAGAACCGAGGAAATAAGCCCCGCCCGAATCACGGGTGTAGGCGAAAACGCCGAGCGGTAGCGAACCCGTGACCCGAGCCGTTATCAAGGACTAAACCCGATCCAATCGGTCTGTAATCGTGCCACGCTTACCCAATGGAGGAAATCACGGAGACGGTCGAATTTGGAAGAACAGGAATAACAAGGTTTATTTACACCTTGTACAATAATAGAAGAAGAATACACAGTGCAGCCTTAAACAGTCTTAACTTCTTCCCTGGACAATGGGCCCATCACACTAAGACACACTCACACGGGGTTGCAGACGAACAGGTCGATGGTCCAGGGATGGCATCCAGGCAGCTAGCTCTCTGGTCCCCAACTCGCATCGCGAAGTAGATGAACCCAGCGGCCAGGAGCTCTTCACTCTTCACGTGTGAAAAAGTAAGTACACCCCATGTAAAGTTTTGACTTTTCAACATATTTCAAAATACAGCTATTTTATCTTCATTTCAACAACTAGGGCATGCCCGTACTATATATATATCTAAAATTATATCCCCCCCCCTATTTACATGAAATGGTTTGGTCCAAAGCGAACGGCTTGCGAGTGGTGACAATCCCCCCCCTCTATTTACATGCAATGGTTCGGTCCAAAGCGAACGGCTTCCGGAGTTTGGTAAAGAAATCGCCATCGCGTACACAAACGCGCAGGAAAGCGAACGAATCGCAAATTCGTTTTTATTAGTTGTAAAACATAATGCCCAATTATTCAATTAGCGCCAACGTATTTTGGCTGTTTGCAATTTAATCGCAAGGCAAAGTAGAAAGAGAAGAGGGAAAAAAAGAAAAGCCTTGCCTTGCTGCAAACAGCTGCTGCAAACAACAACAACAGGGAAGGCTTCACTGTCCGGAAGTTGGCATATCGCAGTTACGATTATTTTAGTGTTAATGGCCAATTATTCAATTAGCGCCAACGTATTTTGGCTGTTTGCAATTTAATCGCAAGGAAAAGTAGAAAGAGAAGAGGGAAAAAAAGAAAAGCCTTGCATTAACGCATTAACGCTTGCATCGCATTAACGGTTCGGCACACGTGATAGCTCGCTGCTCTCTGATTGGTTGAAGCGTTTTTTGGACATAGCTCGGTAGGTACTTGTCCGATTAATTACAAACCTTGAAAAGGCACATCCTCGGGTCCCCAGCAATATACCTGGCAAGTTTCAAGTATATCGGACCCGTGGTTGTCGAGAAACAGCGGTCACAGACAAACACACAGACACACAGACACACAGACACACAGACACACAGACACACAGACACACAGACACACAGACACACAGACACACAGAGATTGCTGGAATTATAGATAGATATTGATAGATAAAGGTGATATAATATAACAAATATCATGAAATATTTTCATTTTGTAGTCCATTGCATAATTTAAATAAACATAAATGCAAATTTCGCATGTGGAAAAAGTAAGTACACCCTTGGCTCTAATAGGTGGTATTGCCCCCTTTGGCAGAAACAACCTCAAGTAGGCGTTTCTTGTAACTGTCTACCAGTCTCTGACATCGACTGGGAGAAATTTTTGCCCACTCCTCCATGCAGAATTCTTTCAGCTGTGCGATGATTGAGGGGTTTCTTGCATACACAGCTCATTTCAAATCCCCCCCACATCATCTCGATAGGATTTAGATCCGGCTTTGACTTGGCCATTCCAGAACACTCCATTTCATTCTTTTCAGCCATTCCTTGGTGGATTTACTGGTATGTTTAGTGTCATTGTCGTGTTGCAAGGTCAACCTTCGGTTGAGCTTCAACTTTCCGACAGATGGCCTCACATTATCCTCAAGCACCTTCTGGTACAATGAAGAATTCATAGAGGATTCTATGATGGTGAGCTGCCCAGGCCCTGATGCAGCAAAGCTGCCCCAAACCATAATATTTCCACCACCATGCTTTACAGTTGGTATCAGGTTCTTGTGGTCAAATGCTGTCTTTGGTTTTTGCCAAACATCTCTTCTGGTACTGTGGCCAAATAGCTCGACCGTTGACTCATCTATCCAGAGCACATTCTTCCAGAAGTGCTGGTCTTTGCCTAGGTGTTCATTGGCAAACTTTAGTCTTGCCCTGATGTTCTTTCTGGATAGCAAAGGTTTCCTCCTGGCACACCTCCCATGTAGATCAAATTTGTGCAGCCTCTTTCTAATGGTAGACTCGTGCACATTGACATCAACAGTGGCAAGAGCTACCTGTCTGTCCTGTGATGACATTCTGGGGTTCTTAGAGACTTCTTTCAGCATCTTGTTGTCTGCTCTCGGGCTGAACTTGCTGGGGCAGCCTGGCCTGAACAAGTTGGCAGTTGTTTGGAATCTTCTCCACTTGTAGATGATCTTCCGGACAGTCGAATGATTGATTTCAAATTGTTTGGAGATCTTTTTAAATCCCTTCCCAGACTCGTAGGCATCTATAACCTTCTTTCTGAAGGCCTCAGAGAGCTCTTTTGATCTAGGCATGGTGACGCCGCACACTTCAACAACAAAGAGCAAACCAAACTAAATGTCTGAGGTTTAAATAAGACAGGTTCCTCCAAGATCCTCTCTAACGATGTTCTAATCATTTGCACCTGAGCTGGTGCACCTGATTCTAATTTTAGGTATTTGAAGTAGTGATAAATATAGGGGTGTACTTACTTTTTCCACATGCGAAATTTGCATTTATGTTTATGTAAATTAAACAATGGACTATAAAATGTAAATGTTTCATGATATTTGTTATATTGTATCACCTTTATCGATCAATATTGTTGAAATGAAGATCAAATAGCTGTATGTTGAAATATGTTGAAAAGGTCAAAATTTTACATGTGGTGTACTTACTTTTTCACGTGACTGTGTTGGAACCCATCTGTGGATCGGTCCCATCGGCCGATGGGTCTGACCCATCTGTGGATGCACTAGAAATGACAATGCAGACCCATCGGCCGATGGGTCTGCACCATCTGCGGATGTGTTGTTCACCTTGAAGGAATGTGTTGACAGAATGGTGCTCTTCAATCAGGTACACAGTCATTGGAATTACATGTGGTAGGAATTTAACAGAGATGATTTTTAAATGTGTTATTTAACTTTTATTTTTAAAATTTAAATTTTATTATTTTATTTAATTTAAATTTTATTTTATTTAATTTAATATAAAGGAATGTAACATTCCCCTCCGCCATTATCAGAAGAACACCTAATGTTTTGTATGAATGTTGAGTATGTTATGTAAAGCTTTACTAAAACTGCCATGTTTCTGTTAATTACAAAATGTATTGACAAAATGTATAAATAGATGGGTAGAAATAGATAATAAAACATTTAAAAATCATCTCTGTTAAATTCCTACCACATGTAATTCCAATGACTGTGTACCTGATTGAAGAGCACCATTCTGTCAACACATTCCTTCAAGGTGAACAACACATCCGCAGATGGCGCAGACCCATCGGCCGATGGGTCTGCATTGTCATTTCTCGTGCATCCACAGATGGGTCAGACCCATCGGCCGATGGGACCGATCCACGGATGGGTTCCAACAACTGTACATCTATCAATTTCACCTGTAACTCTCTCCTCCTTCATTTCTCTTCCTGAAGACTCCAGGCCTTGTCAAAGCTGAGATTTTGTTCAAAGATATTATCTACCCTGATCAAGTAATACAGCAAGTGACATCATCTATGGTCAAAACACTCTGGGTAAAACCAAGAAGGCGACTCAGGCAGTCAGATGTGCTTTGGAACGGAGGTGTGTTCGTCATTACATTTCTTGTGAAGAAAAACATCTCGAATGAGATGACATCACAAAGTAGAAGGGCACTCGGTGGAGCGCATACCCCCGCAAGGCTGAGCAGTTTATGTTTTGTATCCCACTGATAGGCCGGATCTGGATTCTGACCTGAACCAAAATCTAATCGCCTTGTTATTGTCACCTACACAACTCATCCACCAAGTTTTGTCATAACCCGTTCAAAACTTTTGAAATAATGTACTATATATAGTTGTTGTGTTTTAGCCTGGTGTTGGCTTAGCGGTTAGGGTGCCGGCTTGGGATCCTCGGATCCTGGGTTCCTAAGCGGTTAGGGTGCCGGCTTGGGATCCTCGGATCCTGGGTTCGAATCCCGGTTGATCGTTGAATTAACGCCAGGGGGGTTGACTCAGACCTGTCATCCTTCCGAGGTCATTGAGTACCAGCTTGCTGGGAGTGGGTGCCCTGGTTTAGAATAGGTACACTGTATCCCTGCGTGTTGTAAGAGGCGACTAAAGGATTGGCATCAGGAAGGGCATCTGGCCATAAAAAACATTGCCTCAAAAAGAGAACCATGATGATGGTCATGAGGCCTGCAAGGCTAATCCCCGCTTCAGCAGGGAAAATAGCCTTAAAAAGGTACTTTATATAGTTTTCGGCTCCATCTCTCAATGGTGAAGAAACACACACACACACACAAAGATGGCGGCGGCGAGGGAGGCAGCAGGACTTATCGGTTGTGCCGCCTCCCTCTTGTCTGGGATGGAGAGGAGCAGGAGCTACTGGCTGTCGAATATATCCATTTTGAAGACTGTAAAGACTGACCTGAGAACGACATCTTTGGTGGGCACGGGGAGGGGGGCCGACACCAGTCGTCGGTGTCGCACCGTGCGTTTGGGTGGCTTGGCTCTGGAGATTGGTGGGACTTTTGGTTCCCGTGCTGCCAGGTGGAAAGGCCCGGGCTTTGGTGGAATTCCTCTTGTGGAGCTTTGTCCATTGAGGATGTGAAAGAGCGAGGTGAGATTGAGGATTTATGCCATGTGTGGTGTGGTGACTTAAGAGTCGCGTGGATGGTCTTGGACGTGGCCCGGCATGTCGGCTTGCTGGGTTTCTTCGACCTCATTATGCTGGGAGCGAGGGCGTGGGATTTGGCGACTTTCTTTCTGCCATATCATGCCGGCTGGGAAGTGAGCTCCGTGATATCCAGTAACATGCCGAATACAACAACTTATTGGGTGGGTTTGGTGGGGCAGGGGAAGGCGCCGGTGGCATGAGGGGCTTTGCCAGCTCTGGCCCATTGAGGAGGACACGCACGCGCACGGGGAAGGGGGGGCCTGAGATTTGGCTGACCCAAATGGAAGGGGGGCCTGAGATTTGGCTGACCCAAATGGAAGGGGGGCCTGAGATTTGGCTGACCCAAATGGAAGGGGGGCCTGAGATTTGGCTGACCATAGTGGAAGGGGGGCCTGAGATTTGTCGGACCCAAGTAGAAGGGGAAGCTGAGATTTGGCGGACCTGAGTGGAGGGGCCTGGGATTTGGCAGACCCGAGTAGAAGGAGTACCTGAGACAAATGAGGACTGGTCGCGATGATGCACGCATGCACACTCACATGCACACACACGTGCATTGATTGTGATTTGCACGTACACATAAACTATTATGGTTTCGGCATATGTTTGGCTTTGGTTTTGCTTTTGGTTTTGCTTTGGGATATTGTACACCGCTCCTTTGCGCTGCCATCTCCAGGCGCTGCATAACGTCATTGCCGGGCACCGAAGGGGACCCGGAAATGACGCACGCTGAAAGGGAGTACTAAGTTTTCACTCTGGATTCTTATTTGTTTTCTTGGTTGTCTGGGCAATATCTCAGCCATCCTTTGAGCTAGGAGGCTGAAATTTCAGCACAATAGTGAGGACGTACTTTGTCAAAAACAGTATTTTTTGTTTTTTGATTAATCAATTAATTTATGAGTTATTTAATTATTAGCGATTAATTAAGTACTTATACATTTACTTTCTCTTCTGACCATCATCTCAGGCACCTTTTGAGTTAGGAAGCTGATATTTGGACATGCCAATGACCAAGTGATTTGGCTGCAATCGCTATTTTTGATTTATTGATTAATTGATTAATTATTTAATTATTTGATTAATGACTAATTTTTTTATTTTTTTTAGTTTCAGATTCGGATGAAATGGTGGTGGTTTATGTGTTCTATTAGCGAATTGATTAAATATTTTATTTTTTATGATTATTATTTATTTATTTTCATTATTAATTGTTTATTTATTTTCTTTCTCATCTGGGCAATAACTCAGGCACCTTTTGAGCTAGGAAGCTGATATTTGGACATGACAATGACCAAGTGATTTGGCTGTAAAAGGTATTTTTCATTTATTGATTAATTAATTAATCGATTAATTATTTAATTATTCGATGAATGACTTAATTAATTATTTTTTTAAGTTACAGATTCGGATGAAATGGTGGTGGTTTATGTATTCTATGAGCCAATTGTTTAACTATTTAATTTTTTTACGATTATTATTTGTTTATTTTCATTATTAATCATTTATTTATTTTCTTTCTCATCTGGGCAATATCTCAGGCACCTTATGAGCTAGGAAGATAATATTTGGACATGACAGTGACCAGGTGATGTGGCCATAAAGGATATTTTTGATTTATTGATTAATCATTTAATCGATTAATTATTATTTATGGATTAATCAATTAATTATTTATTTTTTTATTAATGACTTATTTAATTAAATTTCTAAAAGATATATCTTCGGATGAAGCACTTGTGGTTTAGTTATGCTATTAGCCAATTGATTAAGAAAATATTTTATGATAATCTTTTATTGATTTTAATTATGCAATTAATCAATCAATTATTGTACACCTCTCCCTCCCAACGCAGTCTCTATAAGCTGCACGGCGGTGGCGCCCCGGCAATGCCGCGCTGGAGGATATTTAATTATATGGCATGGGGGTGGTGTACTTTGAATGTATCTGTACTTTTTTATTTATTTCCTTTCTCATCTGGCCAATATCTCAGGCACCTTTTGAGTTAGGAAGCTCATATTTGGACATGACAATGACCAAGTGATTTGGCTGTAAAGGGTATTTTGGTTTTATTGATTAATCAATTAATCGATGAATTATTTATTGATCAATTTTTTTTTTCGATTAATGACTTATTTAATTAATTTTCAAAATGTTGCAGCTTCGGATGAAGCACTAGTGGTTTAGTTATGTTATTAGCCAATTTATTAAGAAAATATTGTTTGATCATTATTTGTTGATTTTAATTATGCAATAAATCAATCAAATATTGTACACCTCTCCCTCCAAATACAGTCTCTATGAGCTGCATGGTGGTGGCGCCCTGGCAATGCCGCGCTGGAGGATATTTAATTATTTGGCATGGGGGCGGTGTACTTTGAATGTATCTTTACATCTTGGTTTTGTTTTGCGTGACATCATATGCTGTGTATTGGCTCTAGAGATTGGTGAGACTTGGGTTCAGCTTGCTGGGTTTCTTGTTTCTCACAGTCTGAGTCCTTTAGGTGCTTTTTTGCAAACTCCAAGCGGGCTTTCATGTGTCTTTCACTGAGGAGAGGCTTCCGTCTGGCCACTCTGCCATAAGCCCGGCAATACCGCAGTGCACGTCAAAGAGACTGCATTGGGAGGGAGAGGTGTACAATAATTGATTGATTAATTGTATAATTAAAATCAATCAAAGATTATCACAAAATATTTTCTGAATCAATTGGCTAAAGCATAACTAAACCACTAGTGCTTCATCCGAAGATGTATCTTTTAGAAATTTAATTAAATAAGTCATTAATAAAAATTAATAGTTAATTGATTAATCAATAATTAATTAATCGATTAAATGATTGATCAATAAATCAAAAATATCCTTGATAGCCACATCACTTGGTCACTGTCATGTCCAAATATTAGCTTCCTAGCTCAAAAGGTGCCTGAGATATTGGCCAAATGAGAAAGAAAATAAAGAAATAATTAATAATGAAAATAAATAAATAATAATCATTAAAAAATTAAATTATTAATCAATTCGGTCATAAAACACATAAACCACCACCATTTCATCAGAATCTGTAACTTAAAAAAAAAAATTTTAGTCATTAACCGAATAATTCAATAATTAATCGATTAATTGATTAATTGATTAAATAATAAATCAAAAATAGCCTTTGCAGCTAAATCACCTGGTCATTGGCATGTCCAAATATCAGCTTCTAAACTCAAAAGGTGCCTGGGTTAATGGTCAGAAGAGAAAGAAAATTTAATTATTTAAATAAGTACTTAATTAATCGTTAATAATTAAATAACTCCTCAATTAAATGATTAATCAAAAAACAAAAAATACAGTTGTTGACAAAGGACTTGCTCACTATTGTGCTGTATTTCAGCTTCCTAGCTCAAAGGATGGCTGAGATATCGCCCGGACAAACAAGAAAAAAGAAAGAAAGAAAACAAGAAAGAAAACAAGAAAGAAAACAAGAAAGAAAACAAACAAGTACAGATACATTCAAAGTACACCGCCTCCATGCCAAATAATTAAATATCCTACAGGGCGGTATTGCCGGGGCGCCTCAGGCGCCGGCAATACAGCGGTGCAGCTCATAGAGACTGCATTTGGAGGAAGAGGTGTACAATAATTGATTGATTAATTGTATAATTAAAATCAACAAAAGATTATCACAAAATATTTTCTGAATCAATTGGCTAAAGCATAACTAAACCACTAGTGCTTCATCCGAAGATGTATCTTTTAGAAATTTAATTAAATAAGTCATTAATAAAAAATGTAATAATTAATTGATTAATCAATAAATAATTAATCGATTAAATGATTAATCAATAAATCAAAAATATCCTTTATGGCCACATCACCTGGTCACTGTCATGTCCAAATATTATCTTCCGAGCTCAAAAGGTGCCTGAGATATTGCCCAGATGAGAAAGAAAATAAAGAAATGATTAATAATGAAAATAAATAAATAAGAATCATAAAAAATTAAATAGTTAATCAATTGGCTCATAGAATACATAAACCACCACCATTTCGGCCGAATCTGTAACTTAAAAAAAAAAATTAATGTCATTCATCGAATAATTAAATAATTAATCGACTAAATGATTTATCAATAAATAAAAAATATCCTTGATAGCCACATCACTTGGTTACTGTCATTTCCAAATATTAGCTTCCGAGCTTAAAAGGTGCCTGAGATATTGGCCAAATGAGAAAGAAAATAAATAAATGATTAATATTGAAAATAATAAAATAATAATCATAATTTTTTTAAATTATTAATCAATTCGGTCTTAGAACACATAAACCACCACCATTTCATCAGAATCTGTAAATTAAAGAAAAATTTTTTTGTCATTAATCGAATGATTAAAGAATTAATCGATCAATTGATTAATTAATAAATCAAAAATAGCCTTTGCAGCCAAATCAGCTGGTCATTGGCATGTCCAAATATCAGCTTCCTCACTCAAAAGGTGCCTGAGTTAATGGTCAGAAGAGAAAGGAAATGTAATTAATTAAATAAGTACTTCATTAATCGCTAATAATTAAATAACTCCTCAATTAATTGATTAATCAAAAAAAAAATGCCGTTTTTACACACAGAAATTGCTTACTATTGTGCCGAAATTTCAGCTTCCTTGCTCAAAGGATGGCTGAGATATCGCCCGGAAAAACAAACAAACAAACAAACAAACAAGAAAACAACCAAGAAAACAAACAAACAAGAAACCAACCAAGAAAACAAACAACCAGAGTGAAAACTGAGTATTTCCTTTCAGCGTGCGTTATTGCCGAGCCCCCTTCGGTGCCCGGCAATGACGTTATGCAACACCTGGAGATGGCATAGGAAAGGTGCGGTGTTCATCAAACAAACAACCAGAGTGAAAACTGAGTACTCCCTTTCAGCGTGCGTCATTGCCGAGCCCCCTTCGGTGCCTGGCAATGACGTTTTGCAGCGCCTGGAGATGGCATAGGAAAGGAGCGGTGTACAACAAACAAGAAAACAAACAACCAGAGTGAAAACGGAGTACTCCCTTTCAGTGTGCATCATTGCGGAGCCCCCTTCGGTGCCTGGCAATGACGATATGCAGCGCCTGGAGATGGCATAGGAAAGGTGCGGTGTACAAAAAGTGAAGTGGTCTGAATACTTTCTGAATGCACTGTATACTTTTTATGCATTATATACATAAATACATTGTGCACATGTTGTGCGGTGGTGTGTTGTGTGCGGGACATGGTGCACATATTTTGTGCACACACACACACACACACACACACACACACACACACACACACACACACACACACACACACACACAAGTGGATACTTTGAGATCTGTTTGAGATCTGTAAGTCTCTGTTCCATCTCCTGAGGAACACATAAACATCTACGACATTGTCTACACTCACAAAATACACCGCACAAGATAAACCACACAAAACAAGCCTGGGAGGGTCTGCAATCTGTGATTAGCTGATTACTCTTTGTAGTTATTATTATTAGTCCCCGTTGGTCTTAGTCTGCAACAGGGACTTATGGATTGGGTCTCGTCCGTCTGCCTTTCCGTCTGTGCGTCCGCAACCATATCTCGGAGATGTATTGACCGATTTTCTTCATACTTGGTACAAAAACAACACATGACGGTATACATATGCACATCATTTTGTTTCATGATAAGATCAAAGATGGCCGACTGGCGGTCATTTTAGTTGTAAAAAACCCGATGTTGAACACGTCCTCAACCATCTCCCGGACGGGTATTTGACGATGTTGTTCAAACTTGGCACACAGATAGTGAATGATGGCTTACATATGCACGTCATTTTCTTTCCAGATCAGATCCAAGATGGCTGACTGGCGGCCATTTAAGTTGTAAAAAACCCGATGTTGAACACGTCCTCAATGATCTCTCGGACGGGCATTTGACGATGTTGTTCAAACTTGGCACACAGATAGTGAATGATGGCTTACATATGCACGTCATTTTCTTTCCAGGTCAGATCCAAGATGGCTGACTGACAGCCATTTTTTGTTACTCAACCATGTCCCATCCATTTCTCGGACATGTATGGTCTAATTTTGTTCAATCTTGGCACAAAGACAATACGTGAGAGTGTACATAAGTAGAAGATTTTGTTTTGTAATCCGACAATGATATTTTATGTCGTTTTCTCCTTATTCATTACTATTATTATTATTATTATTATTGTTATAAACATTGTTTGTGCTGCTGCTATGCTGAGTTTCGCACAACCTGCAAGTGCTTCTTTTGTTGGTTCAAAGAGGAGTTGGGGTCACACGTACACTCCTACAGGTCAAAGACTCTTTCTGGTCACGCAGCTCATTAAAGTTGCGGATCGATCTGCAACAGAATTTTTGTAACTCACCCGCGCTCGACATACGAAAGCGTTCGAGACGTGCGTGGGCTTCTAAAAGAGGAATGTGAATCGTGTGAGAGATTTCAAGGAGGGGGACCCGAGCACATCTCACATTTTCCATAAGTCACGCTCCTCGAATTCGTGGCTTTTGGAAACTTGGGCGGGAAGACGCGTGTTTACGGTGTGGGCGATATCCGGGTCGGGTTGGGACAAGAGTTACCCGAGGCGGAGTCGAGCAAGCGCCGTCAACGTGCTGGTGCGTACGTACGCAACAAATGAACGTAGGCGCGAACATCGCCCAACGAGCCACTCCTCGTATAAGTTTCCGTGAATTAAACTAGAAGGGCACTCAGTAGAGAGCATACCTCCACCTGGTTGGCCATATCACTCAACGGTAAAGAATCACTTAAATTTTTTACTAGCCGGATCCGAATCCGGATCTTCACCAAAATCGAATCATTTCGTCGGTGTCACATACGCTACATCTCTGCCAAATTTCGTCCGAATCCGTCCACAACCGTTTGAGATATTTTGTTCGCAAACGGACAAACAGACAGACAGGGGTGAAAACATAACCTCCATCCACCTTTGGCAATAACAATATGGGGCGACAGCTGCTGGAATTTAGCAAGAACAGCGTTTTTCTTGCATCATCCAGGAATACCGATAGCATCGTTGTTTGATAACACGCCCGAACTCGGCTAATCGGACGGCAGCACGAGGTACCCCACACACCCTCCCCCCGAGCATATCTTGGGGCGACAGGCGACCCCGCACGGGTTTCACGGGTCACACGGAACTCAACCGAGGGTTGCACGCTTTGCATCAACCACCCTCCTCCTCCCTCACCACCACCGCGGTCTCGTTCCTGTTCCTGGAATCCTTACACTCCTTACACCCCGGAACTGGGAATATTCCCGCTGTCGTGGCGGACTTTTTTTTTATACGGTGTTTTTATTTTGTCATTAAATGGATTCGCTAAAACAAGTTCCAAAGCAGTTTCCGCACTCTCATTTCATCACCCGAGTTTCATCACCAGATTCCTGTATGCTGTGCAGTAATATTAAGTACGTAATATATGTATGGAGGCGCAAAGAGCCTGAAATATCATCTACTACTACTACTACTACTACTGCTTAGTAGCTTGTGGGACTTGTGCAGAAAACTTGAAATAGTTTTCTGCACAACTACTACTACTACTACTGCTGCACTATTACTCGTATTACTACTACTACTACCACTGCTATTACTACTACGACTACTACTAATACTTCTATTACTACAACGACTACTACTAATACTACTATTACTACTGCCACTGCTGCTACTACCACTAACGCTATTACTACTGTTACTACTACTATTACTGCTACTATTACTACTGCTATTACTACTACCACCGCTACCACCTCTACACTACTACTACTACTACTACTACCACTACGATTACACTACTACTACTACAAACACTACCATACCTGCTACCATTACCACTACTACAACTACTACTAAGGCTGATACTACTACTACTACGACCACAACTACTACCACTAATACGACCTCTAATACTGCTGCACAACTACTATTACCACTACTACTACTACTGCATCACTACTACTACTACTACTACTACTACTACTACTACTACTACTACTACTACTACTACCACTATTACTACTGATACTACTATTGCTCTACTACTACTACTACTGCTAATATTACTATTGTTACTACTAATACGTCTGCTCCTAGAACTGCTACTGCTACTACTGCCACGACTACCACCACTACTACTACTGCTAATACTGCTACTACAAACAATGCTACTACCACCAATACTGCTACAACTACTGCTGCGACTACTACTACTGCTAATACTGCTACTACAAACACTGCTACTACCACCAATAGTGCTACAACTTCTGCTGCTACTACTACTTCTACTACTACTACTACTACTACTACTACTACTACTACTACTACTACTACTACTACTACTACTACTGCTATTACTACGGCTACTACTTTTACAACTACTTCTTTAGCAGCCCAATTATTCCCGCATTATTGTGGGGTCGTCCAGGAAAGGTTTTTGGCCAAATCCTTTCACACACTGGCTGACTAAGCCTGACGTTTGACTGAAGGTGGCAAGGATTTGAAATTTGATCAAAGTGGCGGCGATAACTCACCTACTCTTTGTGTATGACACGTGGGATTTTCAAAGTCCATCAATGACCAGTCCAGATACGGATCGACACCAAAATTTAACCAATTCTTCCTTGTCACATACCCAACCTGTGCACCAACATTCGTCTGAATCCGTCCAAAACTTTTTGAGATATCCTTTTCACAAACGGACAAACACAAACAGACAGACAGGGGTGAAAACATAACCTCAATTCACCTCCGGTGGCGGAGGTAAAAACATGTAATCTAATTACGTCCTTTTTAATACAAATTTGTGTTTAATTCAATATTTCTGTATAAATCTCGGCATCTGAAAATCAGTTTTTGGATGATCTATCTTACTATAATTCACCAAATGTTCGTCCGTCTGTCTGTCTGTCTGTTCATTCGAAGGTACCGTAAAAACTGCTGAACCGATCGCAACGATATTTTGGGTGGGTAATCCTGGGATCTCCAGGAGTAAAATAGGCTATTTAGTTTTCCCAATTTCAGCTTTAGTCTCCAGCTTTCTCAGGTTTGGACTCCCGCATAACATTTGCGTTCGCATAGCGTTCATTGTTCTCATTGTGACGATGTTGTTTTCCTGGGTGCCGTACAAACGGCTGCACCGATCACTGCACGGCTGCACCGATCGAACTCGGACAAAGACCTTTTATAAGGACACGGGTTGAATCCCTGCTTGAGAAAATTCCAACCCCCTCGCCGCCATCACGGCCGTCTCTCCAACTTACAATCCCACGAGATATGCGGAAAGGACGACCCAAAACCAATATAAACATCATTAAACATCATTCGTATATAAACTTCATTAAAAGTAAATAATGACCTCGGCCAAAGTTCAAACGACATTGAATCTCTACATGAGAGAATTCCACATAGCTATTTGGGCGGTGAATACGCTAACAGATCGCTGTCTCCATCGATCTTGCCAAGACCGTAACACCTATCGGCTCAAAATCATTTGACATGCCGTGATCGAGTTGAGTTCAAGTGAAAAAGAGATATCGAGTTCAAGTGAATGACGACATGCCGTGATGGTTTCTACCTTCTAAACGTGAACTTCGCGGATCGCCATATGCAGATTCGCCACGGACCCACGATCGATGTTTCTATGAGTGAACGTACCCGTTTGTTTGCGAACGGGTACGTTTTTCATGGAAGTCCTTCACGAACTTGCTGTCCATGTCTGACGTGCGACTAAAGGTGCTACAGGAATGTGGAATTTGTTGGTTTCATGCTTTAGCATTCGCCGTATCTGCATTGCCTGTTGGCTTCTGGCCTCCCACCCGTGCATAGCACTGGTATCTCCCTATAGTCCTTGAGCCAACCGGCCATATTTTGAAGTGAATGCTCCGGCGGGGGGAGTAATTCTCATTATGATTTTCCATTAGACCAATGTCTCAAGTGTCAGAAAAGGTGTGATGGACATCTGAGAACGGTAGCTTAGTGCCCGGATGGACGCCATCTTTGAAACCACCCAGCTCGAAAATGCCCATTTGGTGGGGTACATTGTTGCACGTGTATCTGGACTTCTATACTAGCTATCGATGTGCGGTTGACGACTAAATATACGTCCGATGTGTACCGTCTAAATAAAAAATAATATGAAGCATTTTGTTTTAGATTAATTATTATAAAAATCAATTATCGAAAAAAAATCATATATTTTTCAATATTTTATTATTAGACTTGTACTTTTTTTAGTGAAACAACACTGGTATGATTTTCCAAATTATGCATTGTGCTACACCGTTTATCTGTCTATAAAAATAACTCAAAAACTAAAACATATCATCCACCACGAGTTTACACAAAAAATATATGAAAAGGCATGCACTTTCCACAAACCGAAACTATGTCAGTTGGAATTTCCCGCCGATAATCAACCCACAGAACCCAGTGCCGAAAGTGACGTCAGTCTATTCTATATCTATATTCTATATTCTATATCTCAGTCTGAGATTTGTTGCGGTGACCTGATTAATTTCTGAGGGGGGGGGGGGGGGCGTGGGTGGCTTAAGAACTAAAAGTGAACATGTTAGATGGCGCCACATACAACTCTATTATAGAGTTGTATTGTGGCGCCATCTAACATGTTCACTGACTTGGATGAGTATGTCTATGTAAGCTGGCGAGCTTTTCGGATATCGGAGTAATCTAACGTCAGTCTTTTTGTTCTTTCAGCTGAGATGGCCGGTGTCGAGGCGAAACGGGCGAAGATTGAACCTGAGTCCGGAACGTGCATCCTGTGCAGCAAGAAGTCGCCACTCTCTGAACTAAGCAAGGCAGCGGGCAACAGTTCTTGGAAGACATTGTGTGACGCAGCCGCAGTTAGAAACTTTTATCCAATTCTAAAGCTAGTCCAAGAAGGCGCAGTTGAACTTCCTAATATTCCAATATTATACCATAGGGCTTGTAGATCAGACTTCACTCACAAAAACCACCTAGCTACTTTGACCAATGCAGCTAGAAGTTCTTCAGTTGATACTGGCGATGCGGTGCGACGGCGATCATCACAGGAAGAGACAGGATCAACTTCAACGGTCTACGATGATAAATGCATTTTTTGCCAGCGTGCTTCAAAATTCATAAAAGGCAGTCGTACCCGTGAAACAGTTGTCTTGGCTGTTGAACTTCGAGCAGATAAGACAATAAGAGATGCTGCGACAGCTCGCAATGATGAGAGAGTTTTGGCATTGACTACACGAGATATGGTTGCAGCTGAGGCTCACTACCACTTCTCCTGCTATAGAAACTACACACGGCCCCAAAAACCTCAAGTAGAAACTGACATTGAAGATAATATCGAGAAAAAAGAAATGATACGATGTATATTCAATTTCATTCGCACTGACTTGTTCTTGAACCCGAGAATTGTTCCAATAGTTGATGTTGCAACAGATATCCTGTCTTCAGATACATTTTCAGTTGATGTTCGTGACTCCATCAAGAAGAATCTGCAGCGCACATTACAAAGAGAGTTTGGGGAATCGCTCATCTTCTTCAATGTGAAACACCGTGTATACTTGATGCCCGATAATCTGACAAAGCGAGAGATTGCTGCAGAGTGCGTAAACCTGAAAGCAGAAGTGAAAGCATTTGAACGAACGGACGGTGAAAGTAACATTGTGCGTGCAGCTACTTCACTGCGACACCAGATCAAAGATGCTCATTACAATGAACGTTGGCCGCCTCAGCCAGCAGAACTCACTTCAGATTACGTGAAGATACCAGATTCTCTTCGTGTATTTCTGCATACTTTGATTTGCGGGAGTGGGGGTAGCTCTGCGCGTGCCGACACACTGGTATGGTCGATGGCTCAAGATATCATCAATGCTGTACACCGGGGTACCATCAGAACATCGAAGCATGTCCTACTTCCGTGGGTCATGAAAACGCTCACCGGTAATACAGAGGTCATCAGAATATAGAATCGACTCGGGCACGGATGTTCGCACACAGTTCTGGAAGAAATCGAGACAGCGCTATGCATAGACAAATTAGCAAGTGTGGAGAAAGATACAGTACCACTTCCGTCACATGTGCACCCTTCGGTCCCGACTGTATTAGCATTCGATAACATCGACAGGCTAGAGGAATCGCTGAGTGGTGGCGGAACATCGCATCGCGTCAACGGTATCATCGTCCAACCGAAGTCGCAGTCGTGTTTGCCGCCCCAACCTCCATCGGCAGTATCCAAAGCAGATAAGAAGCGATCTATCCCGTCATCCAGCAATTTAGTTCCAATATACAGCGGTGGGAAACGAGAGGGCCCACCTGCAATCAAGCCTGCAGATCTTTCTGACACTCTTGCAGGCGCAACATCCCTTGCGCAGCGCCGAAATCACGTATGGATTATGACTCGCATGCTGGAACCATGCGACCAGACAATCAGTTCGTGGACTGGTTTCAACATCATGACTAGAGATCGTGTTCAGGTGACGGAAGATGTAGTTGGCTACCTGCCGACTATAAACGCGCCTGCCACAGATATGGCAACAGTGCAAGAAATCCTCAGAGAAGCTCTGAACATCATGTCATCACTTCAGCTTGAGCGTATACCGGTGGTGCTAGACCAGGCACTATTTGCTAAGGCGACCGAAATAGCATGGAAAGATGTCGATCGATATGGAAGAATCGTGCTCATGATGGGGAACTTCCATACCATCTGTAACTTCATGTCGAGCATTGGGAAAATGTTTGGAGATGCAGGCCTTCGGGATGTAGCTGTTGAGTCAGGAGTAATCGCTGAAGGTTCCATCAACAGGGTTCTGGAAGGCAAGCAATACAACCGTGCTGTGCGACTCCACAAGTTGATGTACGAGGCACTAATGCGCATCATTTGGAAGGGCTTCCAGGTGTGGATAGAAAGCAATCATCCTGACAAGGAACCCCAGATTCGAAGCACTGACCTCAAAATTCGCAGCATCAAGGAGGATGTTTGCCACGAGACTCTCGCTGCTGCTCTCGATGATGATTCATGTGTACAGAGCTTTGACATGTTCGCGAAATACCTACATTTTCTGCGAACCAAACATGGAGACCTGGCTCGCTTCTGGATGATGTATATTGATATGGTAGAGACCCTGCTGGGGTTGATTCGTGCGGATAGAGAAGGCGACTGGATGCTTCACTTGGCTTGTGTCAGAAGAGTGATCCCTTGGTGTTTCGCAATGAACAAGGTGAACTATGCTCGATATCTACCAGTGTACTATGCACAGATGACGCAACTCCACGAAACATGCCCCGAGTTGTACAGGCATTTCAATCAAGGCTACTTCTCCGTACAGCTTAGACCAGGGAATCCATTTGCCAGAATCGCTGTTGATCAGACAACAGAAGAAACAGTAAACAAAGATCCGCAAACAGCTGGAGGAACACGAGGTTTTAGTCTTCGACAAGGGGCTGTGTCACGATACTATCTAACTGCAGAAAATCGGGCTACTGCACTGAGGCAACTACGAGAAACTATCCTTGTGAATGGCAGCGACACATCTCACGCCAAGCACCCTGACTTGTCTACTTCTCGCATCAAACGTGATGAGTCTGGCGTCACAGCTATCTGTGATCTACTGGAAAATGACTGGACCAATCCATTCGCCGATGATCCGTCATGTCTTCTCAGTATATCTACCGGAGCGGCTGCGAGGGAGGACGTTTCTAATGACCTACTCAACACCCTGCAAAAGGGGGAAGCGGCGTATCAAAGCTTCCAGAAACGTCTTGAAGAGGGAACAGGCTTTCATGACACATTGAACAAGCTAAACTTGAAGACCTTTGGTAAGATCAAGCAGAAAGTTGTGAAGGGCACAAACAAGGAGATCGTCCTGAGAGCTGACAGACAACTGTTTGCCACCATGATACTCATCGCCAAGACAAGGAACCTCGACATGCAACTTGTCCTTTGTCACCCACTAGGGCCGTTACCATGGTCTTTGGCAAACGTTGATGGGGCAATGAAAAAAACGAACAAAGCTGCACTTGCGAAACACATGGAAGGTCTTGTGGAACCAGCCGAGAACGTTGACAAGCGAAGTGCAACAATAATTGATGCGATGGCTCTCATACAAAAGATGCATGGCGAGAACGACACGTTCGAAGAACTATCTGACCGCATCCTTGCTGCAGCGCTTCACGCTGGTCAAGGCAGTGAGCGCATCGATGTTGTCTTTGACACATACACAGAAGAATCCATCAAAGCAGCTGAGCGTGTGAACCGCGGTTCAAATGAAGGCATCAGTTTTAGCGAGATCAGACCCGCACACAAAATCATGAACTGGCGGCGTCTCCTTGCTTGCAGCCAGACAAAGGAGAAACTGGTTGTGTTTCTGGCGGAGTTGTGGAAACATGAAACAAATCGCGAAAAGCTAGGCAACAGAACACTGTATGTCACCTGTGGTGAAAAATGTCTGGTACTGACCCGCGATAGGTGGAAGTTGGTGCAAGCACTCGAATGTAGCCACGAGGAAGCAGACACGCGTATGTTTCTCCACGCAAAGCACGCCGCTACCCACTACAAGACGATCATCTTAGTGGCAGATGACACCGACGTTCTGATCATCAGTCTTCATCTCAGCAGAACCATCGATAGTCAGCTCTTCATCAGACGAGGAACAAAGGTTCGAGTCAGAATGATCGACGTTGGAAAGTTGGCTGCGGTATTGGGGTCTGGAGTTTGCAGTGCATTGCCAGGGCTTCATGCATGGAGCGGGTGTGACACTGTGAGTGCTCTGGCTAGCCAAGGAAAGATAAAGGCTTTGAAGCTTGTGCAAGCGAATGAGCTGTATCTTCAAGCATTCACAGATCTGGGATCTTCGTGGAATGTACCAACAGACGTCTTCAATAGCATTCAGGCCTTCACGTGTCAGCTGTACGCCAAGAACACGAAGATCGTCGGTGTTAATTCGCTCCGTTATCACATGTTCTGTGCAAAGAAGGGCCAGATCGAATCTGGACAATTGCCGCCTTGTGAAGACTCCTTGATGCAGCATACGCTTAGGGCCAACTATCAGGCGGCTATCTGGCGACCCAGCCTTGAAAACCTACCAGACGTCCCAACACCATCAGCAGGACATGGTTGGGAACTCGATGATGGCGGTTCGCTCACAATCCGATGGATGGCGGGTCTACCAGCTCCAGATGTCGTCTTGAATCTCATCTCATGCACATGCAGAAGGACGTGTCGACCGTCAGATTGCTCCTGCATACTGAATGGGTTGAAGTGCACTGTTGTGTGTAAGCTGCAGGGATGCTCCAACATGGTGCAGGATGATGCTATCGTGGCTCAGGATGCCAATGACTCTGATGGCGACTCTGATGATTAACTTTGTGTGCACTGTATATTGTATAGCATATGTTGTTCTCTATTATAATGCAGGCCAAATTGCCTGAAAATCTTTATAGACAGATAAACGGTTTAGCAAAATGTATAATTTGGAAGATCATACCGGTGTTATTTGACTAAAACATGACATGTTCAATGATACCTCCGCTTGCTTATTAGGAATATACATCGTATGGTGTTAAAATCAGCTCCATATGTCTTTCCAAACTCTAGTAATGAATAATTAATATAATTGGCGGCCATTTTGAAATCCAAGATGGCCACCAAAGTGCAGATTTCCTATGTAACAATTTCCGCCTGCTTATTAGATATCGTATGGTGTTAAAATCCTCTCCGTACGACATTCCTAACTTGCGTTATCGTCAGAATAGATAATGCCAGCGGCGGCCTAAGTAATTTTATGACTCTTTACATTTATTTGTTGTAAACTCGTGGTGGATGATATGTTTTAGTTTTTGAGTTATTTTTATAGACAGATAAACGGTGTAGCACAATGCATAATTTGGAAAATCATACCAGTGTTGTTTCACTAAAAAAAGTACAAGTCTAATAATAAAATATTGAAAAATATATGATTTTTTTTCGATAATTGATTTTTATAATAATTAATCTAAAACAAAATGCTTCATATTATTTTTTATTTAGACGGTACACATCGGACGTATATTTAGTCGTCAACCGCACATCGATAGCTAGTATAGAAGTCCAGATACACGTGCAACAATGTACCCCACCAAATGGGCATTTTCGAGCTGGGTGGTTTCAAAGATGGCGTCCATCCGGGCACTAAGCTACCGTTCTCAGATGTCCATCACACCTTTTCTGACACTTGAGACATTGGTCTAATGGAAAATCATAATGAGAATTACTCCCCCCGCCGGAGCATTACTTTTGGTCTGGCTCAAGGACTACTAGTGTCTACAATTTGAGCTTTGTTTGTATGATGCCGTTTTGGATTTTCATAACTTTTACAGTTGTCAAATACATAAATGCAATTTTTACAATCGTATTTTCTGGACAAAATTCGTATTCTATCAGAAACTTTGCAGTCCGAAAAGAATGAGCAAAATACAGCAAGAGCGCCATAATATTGTTGTGGTTTTGAGAATAAAGGACGACCCCCACTTGTAGGTAGACGCACCACAACATGAAGCCTCGCGATAGTTCAGTTATTTCTTAGTGAATGTAAGGTAGTCTCCTTTCCTGTGTTAGTTTTGCGTTGAGCAGGCCCGTGAGTAGGGCGGTCTTTTGGCGCTAGCATGCCACGTGGCAGGCCTAAACAAGTCCGGCGAGGCCGAAGGGAGGCGCTGCAGGAGGGAGTGGCCGGTAAGCGCGAGCCGCCAATGAGGGCTCGAGGGGAGTGGCTAACCATGGCGATGAGAGGTGGGGTTTGGAACATTCGAGTAAGGCCGGGGCGGAGCCATAAAACCCACCTCAGTTTGAGTCACGAGTTCTCAGTTGAGATGAGTTGAGAGTTGCGCCTCAGTCAAGTTCAGCGTTGGAGCCCCTGTGAGAGTTGAGTTGAGTTAAGAGTCGCACAGCCCATGAGTTGGAGTTCCGTTCAGAATCGGAGTGTTGGACTTGATCACCGAAATAGCCGCGCGGTACACGAACTTGCCCCGTGCCCTGCGCTCTGCGCTGTATTAATCGCGCGCTCGAGAAGACGACCCATGCCGGGCCACAGACGCACGATCTCCTCCTGCCTGCCTTCTCCTGCATACGTGTCGTGACCGCCAAAGGGCTACACCACGAGCGAGCTGTCCCGGAGCGACCGGCAGCAAAGCGTGTTTGGCGCGCGGACTTCTTCTCTTCTAATCCCTGTGTGCGTGAGTGGGCCCTGTGTCTGGGTTTAAGTTAAATTGGTTAAGCTTCTGCTCTGTGTCCCCTTTCCTTCATCCTGATTATTGTACATTGTGTAAATAAATTGTGTTATTCCTCTTATTTGACCGTTCCTATCCCTTCAATCAATTGGCCTCGCATGGTACGAATAGAACCGCTCGAATCGGGTTCCATAAAAAGTAATGGCACAAGTCACGTGATTGATACGCACACCACTTGGGCGTAATCGATTAGCGTGGCTTGTGTGAGGTCCGACCCCCGTTTTCATAGCAGCGTGGGTACCAAAGGTACGTGCGGCGTCGACCCGATACCCTTTCTCGCGCTTGCTGCGGAAGTGGCGATTGGCCTCGTGGACACGAAGACCCAAGGGGAAAAGGGGTTTAATCCCCCCTTTGTAACGTGAACGGGCTTCAGGAGATCCGCAACAATATGGATTGCGAGAACGGCACTCTTCGACGTCATGACGTCGACTAATATGCCTCCACTCACATTATTACATCATTATATCACTTGTATCAACTTTGATGTCGACGTCATGACCTTGTATCAACCATTCAGCTGTGCCCAAGTTAGCACATTTTTACCTGACATGACCTCTGACCTTTGACCTATTGACCCCAACATTTAATCAGTTCATGTTTACATCATTATACATACATGTACCAAGTTTTAATTTAAATCCCTTCAGCTGTTCACAAGTTCTCATATTTTTACCAGACATGAACTCTGACCTTTGGCCTTTGACCTCAGTACTCCCAAAATCTAAACAATTAATCTTTACATCATTATACATACCTGTACCAAGTATGAATTAGATCACTACAGCCATTCTCAAGTTTTAAACCTATTAGAGATTAAGACCTTTGACTTCTTCCCCCAAATTCTAATCATTTAATCTTTACATCATTATACATACCTGTACCAAATTTGAATTAGGTCACTTCAGCCATTCTCAAGTTAAAGACTTATTACAGATTTGACCTTTGACCTTTAACCCCAAAATCTAATCACTTAATCTTTACAATATTGTACATACTTGTACCAAGTTTGAATTAGATCACTTCAGCCATTCTCAAGTTTTAGACCTATTACAGATTTGACCTTTGACCCCAAAATCGAACAAGTTAATCTTTACATCATTATACATACCTGTACCAAATTTGAATTAGTTCACTTCAGTCGTTCTCAAGTTAAAGACTAATTACAGATTTGACCTTTGACCTTTAACCCCAAAATCGAATTACTTAATCTTTACAATATTGTACATACCTGTGCCAAGTTTGAATTAGATCACTTCAGCCGTTCTCAAGTATTAGACCTATTACAGATTGGACCTTTGACCTTTGACCCCAAAATCTAATCACTTAATCTTTACAATATTATACATACCTGTACCAAGTTTGAATTAGATCACTTCAGTTGTTCTCAAGTTTTACACCTATTACAGATTTGACCTTTGACCCCAAAATCTAATCAGTTCATATTTACATCATTATACATACCTGTACTAAGTTTGAATTAGATCACTTCAGCCATTCTCAAGTTATATATAGACCTATTGCAGACTTTGACCTTTGACCTATTGACCCCAAAATCTAATCAGTTGATCTTTACATCATTCTACATAACTGTACCAAATTTGGTCAGAATCATATCACTGGTTCACAAGTTATTGCGGTAACAGTATTTTTACCTAACATGACCTCTGACCTTTGCCCTTTGACCTCGTGCCCCCAAAATCTAATCAGTTCATCTGTACCTCATTCTACATAATTGTACCAAATTTGGTCAGAATCCCATCGCTGGTTCACAAGTTATTGCGGTAACAGTATTTTTTACCTAACATGACCTCTGACCTTTGACTTCGTGACCCCAAAATCTAATCAGTTCATCTTTACCTCATTATACATACCTATGCGAAGTTTGACTAACATCCCTTTAGCCGTTTTCAAGTTATCGTGGTAACAAAAACCTTGCACAGACGGACGGACGGACGGACGGACAAACTGAAAACACTGCTTCCGACGACTTCGTCGGTGGAGGCATAAAAATGGTGATGCAAGTAACAAGTTACACTGTTAGTCGATTTTGATATTTAATTATCTCCATTTATGTTATATCAAATGCAGCCTGTAGCTGCTGGTTGCATCATTTATCTGGAAGCGCGTTTGTGCCGCTGATGCAGTGCCCCAATTACCAGTGAGATGGTACTCAATTTGCCGACCAGATTCGACCTCAGGATCCTGGGATCCCAAGGTTGCAGCACCCGAACCGTTTAACCAACACCAGGTAATACATAAGCACAAATAAATTCGTTATTTTTTTGCCACTTTACAATACACTTTCAGACTGCAGGACTAGGACTCGGAATGTCAAGGACTCGCACTCGAAATGTCAAGAGCTCGGACTCGGAATGCCAAGGACTCGGACTCGGAATGCCAAGGACTCGGACTCGGAATGCCAAGGACTCGGACTCGGAATGCCAAGGACTCGGACTCGGAATGTCAAGAGCTCGGACTCGGAATGCCAAAGACTCGGACTCGAAATGCCAAGGACTCGGACTCGGAATGTCAAGAGCTCGGACTCGGAATGCCAAGGACTCGGACTCGGAATGCCAAGGACTCGGACTCGGAATGTCAAGTACTTGAACTCGGACTGCAAGACTCGGAATGCCAAGGACTCGGACTCGGAATGCCAAGGACTCAGACTCGGACTGCAGGATTCGGACTCGGACAGCTCGGACTCTGACACAGACCGTAGTACTCGGACTCAGACCGTAGTACTCGGACTCAGACCGTAGTACTCGGACTCAGACCATAGAACTCGGACTCGGAATGCCAAGGAATCGAAATCAGACCGCAGTCTCAGACTCGGAATATCAAGTACTTGAACTCGGACCGCAAGACTCGGAATGCCATGGACTTGGACTCGGAATGCCAAGGACACAGACTCGGACTGCAGGATTCGGACTCGGACAGCTCGGACTCGGACGCAGACCGTAGTACTGGGAGTCAGACCGTAGGACTCGGACTCTGAATGCCAAGGACTCAGACTGCAGGATTCGGACTCGGACAGCTCGGACTCGGACTCAGACCGTAGTACTCGGACTCAGACCATAGTACTCAGACTCAGACTCAGACCATAGGACTCGGACTCGGAATGCCAAGTACTTGGGTGCAGACCTCAAGACAAGGAATGCCAAGGACTCAAATTTAGACCGCAGTCTCAGACTCGGAATGTCAAGTACTTGAACTCAGACCGCAAGACTCGGAATGCCAAGGACTCGGACTCGGACTCGGAATGCCAAGGACTCGGACTCAGACCGCAGGCCTCGGACTTGCACAGCTTGGACTCAGACCGTAGTACTCGGACTCAGACCATAAGACTCGGACGCGGAATGCCAAGGACTCTGAATCAGACCGAGGCCTCGGACTTGCACAGCTTGGACTCAGACCGTAGTACTCAGACTCAAACCGCAGGCCTCGGACTTGCACAGCTTGGACTCAGACCGTAGTACTTGGACTCAGACCGTAAGACTCGGACGCGGAATGCCAAGGACTCTGAATCAGACCGAGGCTTCGGACTTGCACAGCTTGGACTCAGACCGTAGTACTTGGACTCAGACCGTAGTACTTGGACTCAGACCGTAGTACTTGGACTCAGACCGTAGTACTCCGACTCAGACCGTAGTACTTGGACTCAGACCGTAGTACTCGGACTCAGACCGTAAGACTCGGACTCGAAATGCCAAGGACTCCGACTCAGACCGCAGGCCTCGGACTTGCACAGCTTGGACTTGGACTCGGACTCGGACCAGGTGGACCCGACTACAACACCGATGCACACGCACTTTATCGGCTTGTCCGACTCTAAGTCAGGATCCCAACTGAATGTATTCTACGTTCGCCTTTCTGAAGTTAACAGAACAACAACGGTCTCGGACTGCAGGCGAAGCGAAGACAATAATAAGTTGCTGAGGTGTATTTATTCCGACAGTCCTTTTCCAGGTTCGCCTTTTGAAGATGGCCACGCTCGACGCCCCTGCGATCCACCTCCACCTCGGGCCAAATGCTGAGAGTGCAAAGTGCGCTCCCGGCCTCGCCCGCTCCCATAATTAAAGGACGGGAAGGAATGTACAGCGGGAGGGAAAAGGGCATTGGATGGGGAACGCGAACGGATGCGAGGATTATATAACATTGATGTGGGGTGCGCGGGGGGGATGGTCGGGGGTATTTGGGGACAAGCGTAAGGAAAGGAAGGTGGGACATGCACAATGCACAGTGATGCGCGTAGGATGGATGATACATTGTTCAGGAATTATACGATGGTCTCGGGTCGCGCTCACGCAGGTTGGTGGTGTCTGATATAGGTATCTGAATACACGGCGCATGTATACACAGTCCACCGGAAATGCTATAGGAACGTCCATTAGGCTCCGAAGCGCCTGGAGTCACGTCCTGCAAAAAGTGATGAATGGCGGTGCCGCAAGACCGGTGGGGTTCATCGACACTCGGTGAAGATCCTTTTTCACGTGGCGACGGTTCTCATTCATTATTCTCATTCTCATTCATCTCATTCATTAAGCCATCCGTGCCCAAGGACGCAATTAGGCCTACAACGCCGTTTACATGGGAACGCGTCAAGAGGTCTATGCGGTCGTGGTGGATCCGGAGGTCCACGACGCCGGAGCCATTAGCACGCCAGATCACGATTGCTGTCGAGAGAACACTCTCTCGGGTCGTCGGGCCTATATAGAGAAGTAGGCCCACACGGAAAACGCGTTTAAGGCCTACATAGAGAAATAGGCCTACACGGAAAACGCGGGTAAGGCCTAGATAGAGAAGTAGGCCTACACTGAAAACGCGGGTAATGCCTATATCGAGAAGTAGGCCTACACGGAAAATGCGGATAAGGCCTACATAGAGAAGAAGGCCTACACGGAAAACGCAGGTCAGGCCTATATAGAGAGGTAGGCCGACACGGAAAACGCAGGTAAGGCCTACATAGAGAAGTAGGCCTAAACTGAAAACTCGGGTAAGGCCTATATAGAGAAGTAGGCCGACACGGAAAATGCAGGTAAGGCCTCGATAGAGAAGTAGGCCGACATGGAAAATGCGGGTAAGGCCTATATATAGAAGTAGGCCTACACTGAAAACGCGGGTAAGGCCTATATAGAGAAGTAGGCCTACACAGAAAATGCGGGTAAGGCCTATATAGAGAAGTAGGCCTACACTGAAAATGCAGGTAAGGCCTATATAGAGAAGTAGGCCTACACTGAAAACGCGGGTAAGGCCTATATAGAGAAGTAGGCCGACACAGAAAACTCGGGTAAGGCCTATATAGAGAAGCAGGCCTACACGGAAAACTCGGGTAAGGCCTATATAGAGAAGTAGGCCTACATGGAAAATGCAGGTAAGGCCTAGATAGAGAAGTAGGCCTACATGGAAAATGCGGGTAAGGCCTGTATAGAGAAGTAGGCCTACACGGAAAACTCGGGTAAGGCCTATATAGAGAAGTAGGCCTACATGGAAAATGCAGGTAAGGCCTAGATAGAGAAGTAGGCCTACATGGAAAATGCGGGTAAGGCCTGTATAGAGAAGTAGGCCTACACGGAAAACTCAGGTAAGGCCTATATAGAGAGGTAGGCCGACACGGAAAACGCAGGTAAGGCCTACATAGAGAAGTAGGCCTACACGGAAAATGCGGGTAAGGCCTATATAGAGAAGTAGGCCTACACGGAAAATGCGGGTAAGGCCTATATAGAGAAGTAGGCCTACATGGAAAACGCCGGTAAGGCCTATATAGAGAAGTAGGCCTACACTGAAAACGCGGTAAGGCCTATATAGAGAAGTAGGCCTAAACTGAAAACTCGGGTAAGGCCTATATAGAGAAGTAGGCCGACACGGAAAATGCAGGTAAGGCCTCGATAGAGAAGTAGGCCGACATGGAAAATGCGGGTAAGGCCTATATATAGAAGTAGGCCTACACTGAAAACGCGGGTAAGGCCTATATAGAGAAGTAGGCCTACACAGAAAATGCGGGTAAGGCCTATATAGAGAAGTAGGCCTACACTGAAAATGCAGGTAAGGCCTAGATAGAGAAGTAGGCCTACACTGAAAACGCGGGTAAGGCCTATATAGAGAAGTAGGCCGACACAGAAAACTCGGGTAAGGCCTATATAGAGAAGCAGGCCTACACGGAAAACTCGGGTAAGGCCTATATAGAGAAGTAGGCCTACACTGAAAACTCGGGTAAGGCCTATATAGAGAAGTAGGCCGACACAGAAAACTCGGGTAAGGCCTATATAGAGAAGCAGGCCTACACGGAAAACTCGGGTAAGGCCTATATAGAGAAGTAGGCCTACATGGAAAATGCAGGTAAGGCCTAGATAGAGAAGTAGGCCTACATGGAAAATGCGGGTAAGGCCTGTATAGAGAAGTAGGCCTACACGGAAAACTCAGGTAAGGCCTATATAGAGAAGTGGGCCCACACGGAAAACATGCATGAGGCCTATATAGAGAAGTAGGCCTACACGTAAAACGTGGGTAAGGCCTATATAGAGAAGTAGGCCTACACTGAAAACGCGGGTATGGCCTATATAGAGAAGTAGGCCTACACGGAAAACGCGGGTATGGCCTATATAGAGAAGTAGGCCTACACTGAAAACGCCGGTAAGGCCTATATAGAGAAGTAAGCCTTCCTGGAAAATGCAGGTAATGCCTATATAGAGAAGTAGGCCTACACAGAAAATGCGGATAAGGCCTACATAGAGAAGAAGGCCTACACTGAAAACGCGGGTAATGCCTATATAGAGAAGTAAGCCTTCCTGGAAAACGCAGGTAATGCCTATATAGAGAAGAAGGCCTACACTGAAAACGCAGGTAATGCCTATATAGAGAAGAAGGCCTACACTGAAAACGCGGGTAATGCCTATATAGAGAAGTAGGTCTACACGGAAAACGCGGGAATGAAACGTGCTGCCCTCCCGGTGAGCTGGAGAGCGCGGTCTCTTCACGGGGTCTATTACCACGACCTGTTACCGTGCCGGTAAATTACCATGTTGTCAAACTTAACTCACACGGTCAACGTCACGGTCCGCGCTGAATAATGCAAAGGATCTCAGCGGGTCCAGGATCTGAAGTTTGCGCTCCAGGATCTGAAGATCAACAGAGATCCACGAGTCTGCGCTCAACATTACAGACCGATCACTTCCTCGCCCCCCTCCCCTGCACGTTCCTTGCTTGTTCTCCCCTCATTCGTTGAACCTGCCCCCCCCCCCCCCCCATGTTTCTCCATCACTCTATTCTTTCATTCTCGCAGCCCCGAGGCCCCCGGCATGTTTCTCGCTCACTCTCTCTCTCCCTCTCTCTCTCTCTCTCTCTCTCTCTCTCTACCCCTTCGCTCAACTCCCCCCTCACTCTGCACAAACCCGCTTTAGCTCAACTTCGCTCCCACGCTTTCCCGATGTAATCATTTTCTTTTTCGTTCCGCTTTGAGAAGCATGTTGAAGAACAAAGTCTATAATGGTTTTGCTATGGTCTTTGTCGTCCGATCATTCACCGTGTGCGGAGATGCACAATAAAGGCCGTCTTCCCCACTCGGACCGTCTATGATGAGGGCAATGTGAATTGGCCTTGGTCTACCGGGGTCATTGACTTTCAGGAGTCAGTCAGTCTACTGTGGGTCATTGACTTTCAGGAGTCACTCGGTTTACTGTGACTCTGTGAGCCATTGACTTTCAGATGTTAGTTGGTCTACTGTGAGTCATTGACTTTCAGGTGTCAGACTCGCTATCAGTATCAGGAAGGGGTATACTGTTTGTGGTATAGATGAGATATGTTGTACGGATGAGATATGTTGTATAGGTGAGTGTAGGTGAGATATGTTGATTAATGACTATAGGTGAGATATGTTGTTATAGGTTAGGTATGTTGAATAGTTGAGATATGTCGTATAGGTTAGATATGTTGATTAAGTGAGTATAGCAAATATGTTGTATAGGTGAGATATGTTGTATAGGTGAGATATGTTGTATAGGTGAGATATGTTGTATAGGTGAGATATGTTGTATCGGTGAGTATGAATGAGTGAATGATCGTTATAAGGCCATTTTCCCCGCTAGAGCAGGGGTTAGCCTTGCGGGCCCCATGACAATCATGGTTCCCTGTTTGAGGCAATGTTTTTATGGCCGGATGCCCTTCCTGACGCCAACCCTTGGTCACGCTCTTACAATGCGCAGGGATACAGTGTACCTATTCTAAATCGGGGTACACACCGTGATCATTCATCCCAGCAAGCTGGTACTCAATTTGCTGACCTCGGAAGGATGACAGGCTGAGTCAACCCCCGTGGCGTTAATTCAGCGATCGACCGGGATTCGAACCCAGGATCCTAGGTATCCCAAGCCGGCACCCTAACCGCTAAGCCAACACCAGGACTATAGGTATAGGTGAGTATAGGTGAGATATGTTGAATAGGTGAGATATGTTTTGAATAGGTGAGTTTCGGTGAGATATGTTGCACCCTCAGCACCCTGAACAAATTACAAATTCTTGTCGAAGTTGTGGTCAGCACGTGGTCTGGTTTTCTTTGGTATTCCTGGGCATCAGGTTGAACACAGCTTGCTATCTCAGAGTGATGTTGTTGTCTGGGCAGCAACTCCTACACCGAAGCATGTCACGTGTCTGACTATAGGAAGGACAAACTAATAACATAATATCATATGATAGATCATCATTGGCTGGCAGGATGGCCTAGTGGTACGCACACTCGCCTCTAAGCTGTCCACCCTGGGTTTGAATCCTTACCAAGCTATAAACTGCCAATCCGGTGTTTCACAGGTAAGGTGATTCATCAATAAGTGTGCTGTCCCTTAGATGGCTTTAAAGTGGGATTCCCATCTGCCGGCATTAGTTGGTGGATGTCCTTTGTCAAGAGTAGGCGAGCTATATCCGGCACCCTGAATAAATTCCAAATGATTTCCCTAGCCCCTAACCTCGAGAGGGCATTACATCAGTGGCTAATGATGTTACCCCGCAGCCTTGTGCTGCAGAGTAAAGAATATTAAAATCATCATCATCATCATCATGACCGTCCTTGGCTGGAGTTACAATCCTGGACGGATCGCCACTCCGACATCAAATGTTGTTGTGCCACTCGTGATTAACACCGCAGGATGACGGATAGCCGATCAGTCTTATTCTGAGGCGATCAAGCCGAAAATTGGCGCTACTTTTAAGGCGTGCGCGGGACGGAACCAAAGTGCTTACCTTCAACGGCTGCCGCATGGGTTATGCTCAGACCCACAAACAGAGAAACACGACACAACAAATAGAATGCAACACGAGAATTTAAGGAAAATAAATGCAATACGATGAAAAGAATGTTGAGGGAAAATAAATCCTACTTTGAGACGTCTCCAGTCAGACACAAATACAGACAAGGGGAAAGATTCAATAAAATTAATTGTTTCGTTTTAAGCCGGCCAGCACTCAGCTTGTTCAACGAGGCTTTTAGGAGCTTGCTGGTCATCGAAGCTTGAAGCCCCACAGGTGGGAAGCGTACAAGATGGCCGTTCCTTGGTGCCACAAACGTGAGGCCCTTTTTGAGGGCAGTCCTCCCTCGGGTCCCTCTGCAGTCCAGGGAAGTACAATGCAGACCCACAAACCACCAATAACAACTCCTACTCATGATCGCAAAAGCCCACACGAGCTTCACAAAGTTCTCCTCATGCTCGCCCACGAGCCAGGAACCGCCAGCACAAAAACGACCATTCGGTACGATTGCCAGCACGAGAGAGAGATTCTTCCACCTCCATTATTCTCAAAGTAATCCTGACGATGACGATGACGTAATCCTGACGTCACCCCTACCAATCGCCGAGGTCCGCTTTGGGGCGGGGCCTCACGGCCCTCTTGTGACCACCCACCGATTCTCAGCCTCCACTGGGTGGGGCCTTTTTCCTTAGTCGGTTGGTGGGGCGGGGTTTAGCCGGATCGGGAATGTTTGGAGTTTCTGTCGGCATTTAGGCCGGTAGTTGTTGTTGGTTAACAACGTTGATTTTTATGGCCGGTTTGTTATAATTGTAAGAACATAGGGGAAATCACAGGAGGCAATCACATACTGGGGAGATTAATCTTAAACCCTAGAACTAATTGGCATGTCTTCACACCCCCCTCCCCCCATGTGAAGAATGCATAAACAATCTTAAGCTCACAGTTTTTCTACTTAAATACTTCGAGATTGGCTTACTACTTGCATGCGGTCCATGCTACCCTACACCGTTCTATCTCCACTATGGTATTTTATCCTCTACCCCCACAAACGTAACAATATCTATGTAACGAATTATTTTGCCTCCTCGGAGATAACGTTATAATGTGAAATAAAAGGTGAATTAAAAAAACTGCCAAATGCTAGATCAGATTATCATCGAAATTTTCGCCGCACATCCTTAGGTGTCAAAATGTACAGTTATCATAAATCATCAGATGGGATTTCATAAAATTCAAATCATTTGTGTGTGGGCGGCCATGTCTCATCAACGATTGGCCGGGACATGCACTTTTCACATCATTAAATATTGTGTTGTAGCGGTTGCCGCTGAGCATACACAATCGCCTTACACCTGCCGATGACGCAACCAGGGAGCGAACACTGTACCGGGCTCGCCCAGGCCGCCCGGACATGCCCAGACTCACCTTTCCCGGGCTCACCCAGACCGCCCGGGCATGCCCAGACTCGCCTTTCCCGGGCAAACGCTCCGATCGGCATGCCGCGCCCGGCTTGGGAGGCGTGGCTTCCGGCATGACGTGTTTGATTGTGCTTATATATACACAAAGAATTAAGTTAAGCACCCCTCCCCCCCCCCCCGTTTTTTTACAACCTCGCACATTACAAGTTTGTTGTCGTCAAAACAGTGTAATATACCCATGATATTGCTATATTTTCTGGAGAAGTGATATTATGGTCACATAAAAACATAACAATCATGCCGTTTTCAATATTTTATTCTGAATAATTTAAGGTGAAATTTTTTGGGAATTTTAGGCATATTTTCACCTCAATTTAAGTATGGAGCTATAGGTCCATCACGGACAGTGTGGATGACGTTTATGTTTTCTAACGTACAGTCATTGTTCTGAGAAGACCTCTAGCGATCTTTGCGTCAATAACGTGTGTAGGACCCACGTGATCGGATCACTGACTCAACCAATCACTTTTTTTCACTTTGATCACTCAATTTCATCAATGGATAATTGCTAATGTCATACCAATCATTATTTGATCTCACATACCTTAGAATATATGCCAATGTATACATATACACAAAGAATATATATTAGGGGGTGCTTACCTTAATTCGTTGTGTAGGGGTGCTTAACTTAATTCTTTGTGTATATATTGCTACCCGATAAACGGGCTTACCAGAGTACCCGAGTTTTCGTTTTACCAATAAAGGAGCTCGGACGAATTCCCGTCTTTTGTCGCGTCAATCCTTTCGACTCGCGTAGGAGCACAGCTCCTCACTGGTGACCCCCGACATGGACACAGCAGTTACCCTTAAACTGCCTACCTTCTGGGAGGCTCACGTGGCGGTTTGGTTCACCCAGGCAGACTCCCAGTTTGCCCTGCGAGGCATTACCGCAGACGACACCCGCTTCCACCATGTGGTAGCGGCACTCAGCTCCGCCACCGCGGCCCGCGCCCTGAGCCTCCTCCAGCACCCGCCAGCCGCTGACAAATATGGCGCGATCAAGACGCTCCTCCTCGACGCATTCGCCCTCTCACCGGCAGAACGCGCACGACGCCTGCTCGACCTGCCCGAGCTCCGCGACACGCGCCTGTCCGAGCGGATGGACTACATGCTCTCGCTGCTAGGTGAGCACTCCTCGGATTTTCTTTTCCGGGAGCTGTTCCTCCGCCAGCTACCTAGCCAGGTACGCTTCGCCCTGGCAGGCATGCAGATCACGGATCCCCGCGCCCTCGCCAGGAAGGCCGACAAGATCTCCTCGGCAGGCCAGCACATCGGGGCAGCTACCTGGAGCCCGCCGCCGTCTGAGGCGACGCCCATGGCGCCCGAGCGCCCGGTGCAGTTGGAGGCCGAACTGCCAGTGCGACTGGCGGCCGCCATGCCGCGCCGACCGATTCCAACACGACGGCCGGGGCCTCCACCTGACCAGGCATGGTGTTATTACCACGCTAGGTTCGGACAAAAGGCTCGGACATGCCGACCCCCGTGCACTTTCGGCGAGTCGGGAAACGGCCGGGCCGGCGTTCATTACCAGCCATGAGCGCCGGCCACTCGGGCAACTTGCTTTTCATCAAGGACAAAGCGTCCGGGCGGCGTATTCTTTGTGACACTGGCGCCCAACTGAGCGTCATACCCGCCTCCGAGCAGGACAGGCAGACCACCGTTTGCGGCCCCTCCTTGGTCACTGCCAACGGATCGGCCATCCGCACCTTCGGCCCGCGCAACGTCACCCTCTGCTTCGGCAGCCAGGGCTTTAATTGGACCTTTGTGACGGCAAGCGTGCCCATGGCTTTGCTAGGCGCCGATTTCCTCTGCGCGCACGGGCTGCTAGTCGACGTAAAACGGCATCGCCTCGTCAACGCCGAGACTTTCAGCTCCCTGGCATGCACAATGAGCAGCTCCACGCCGACCGAACTATCATGCGCCCTCCCGGCGGCGAACGTGTTCGCTCACCTGCTCGCAGAGTTCCCGGCCCTCACGTGGCCGTCGCAGTGAGACATGGTATCGAGCACCACATACCAACTACGGGCCCGCCGGTCTACGTCAGAGCCCACCGCCTCGACCCGGCCAAGCTCGCCGTGGCAAAGGCCGAGTATTTTTTTTTTTTTTTTTTGTATACTGAATAGAGGCTCGTGAAAGAGCTAACATTAACTTCACAAACAAATCGACCAGACAAACAAAATACACAAAAAGAGGGAGCGGAAGACAAGATGGGGAGAAAAGGGGAAGCACACACACACACACAACATCCGAGAGCAGGGAGATGTGTGGAAGGGAGAGGGCCCGGGCGGAGGAGGCGTGGGAAGGGGGGGGGGGGAGGGGAGGGAGAAGTATAAAGCACAAGGACACCAAGGACTTCCAGGACAAAAGTTGGTATTTCAAAAAGTGGAATTGGGGTGAAATTAGCGGGGGTAGAAAAGATCAAGGTTTTGGATGGGGGAAGATAAGAGATGGTGGTGAACAGCTGTTTCAAAGACTTGGAGGGTGGAGTGGGATTGAAGAGAGTGAGGGAGTTTGTTCCAGAGGCGGGAGAAAAGAGGAATGAAGGAGTGAAGGTGAGCAGAGAGTCTTGATTTTGGCAGTTTAACCAAAAGAGGGTTGCAGGCAGATCTTGTGCGACCTGTAGGAATATTTGCGGGACAGAGCCCAGAGAGAGCTGGGGGGGCAAGGCCAGAGAGGAGTCGGTAGGAGACGGAAAGACCATCAACCTGCCTGCGGTGAGTGAGTGAGAGGCCCTTGGAGTTAGCTTCATCGCGGGAGATTCCAATGATTCTGAATGCTTTGGTTTCAACAGCGTGAAGACGAGCTAGGTGTGAGGCAGGAGCACCAGCCCAGAGGGGAGAGCAGTATTCCATTGAGCTGCGGATGAAAGCCTTGTATGTGGTGAGGAGCTCAGGTGTGCCAAAGAAGGACTTCGCACGACGGAGGATGCCCAGTCGGCGACTGGCTTTGGAGGCCAGATTTGAAATGTGGTTCGAAATGTGGCTTCGAAATGTGGCTTCGACGCGTTGGAGCACCTCGGCATCGTGCGGTGCTCCGATAGCGCGTGGGCCTCACCTCTGCACATCGTGCCGAAGCCGGGGGGCGGCTGGCGCCCATGTGGCGACTACCGCCGCCTCAACGACGTTACCACCCCCGACAGGTATCCTGTCCCGCATATCCAGGACTTTTCCACCCATTTGGTGGGCGGGTCATTTTCTCGAAAATTGACTTGATACGGGGATACCCCCAGGTACCTGTCAGGCCGGCCGACGTCCCAAAAACGGCCGTCATCACACCTTTTGGCCTGTTCGAATTCCTGAGGATGCCGTTTGGCCTCAAGAACGCGGCCCAGGTGTTCCAGCGCTTGATGGACGGCGTGCTGCGCGACCTGCCGTTCCTCTTCGTCTACCTGGATGACATCCTCGTCGCCAGCACGTCCCGGGCCGAGCACCTCCTCCACCTCCGAACACTGTTCGGACGCCTCAGCGAGCACAGCTTAATCGTCAACCCGGCCAAATGCCACTTCGGCAGACGGCCATTGACTTTTTGGGCCACCACATCACCAAGAACGGGGCCGTGCCGCTGCCAACCAAGGTCGAGGCCATCACCAAGTTCCCGCGTCCCCGCTCCATCAAGGCCCTGCAGGAGTTCCTCGGCATGGTGAATTTTTATCACCGTTTCGTGCCCCGCGCTGCTCAGCTCATGCGGCCCCTTTACGAAGCCCTCCGGGGCAAGCCGGCCAAGCATGACGTCGTCTGGTCCACAGACATGGACGCGGCATTCACAGGCGCAAAGCTGGCCCTCGCCGACGCAACTCTGCTTGCTCACCCGGTGCTCGACGCTCCCATCGCCCTCACTACGGACGCCTCCGACTACGCGGTGGGCGCCGTACATGAACAATGGGTGAACGGGGTTTGGCAGCCACTCGCTTTTTTTAGCCGGCAACTCCGGCCGAACGAGCTAAAATATAGCACATTTGACCGCGAGCTCCTCGGTCTATACCTGGCCGTTCGCCACTTCCGCCACCTCCTGGAGGGCCGCCCGTTCACGGCTTTCGTCGACCACAAGCCGTTGGTTTACGCGATGGCCAAAGTCATGGAGCCGTGGTCGGCCCGCCCGCAGCGCCACCTCTCCGCCGTGTCGGAGTTTACCACGGACATCCGGCATGTCACCGGAAAAGACAACGCCGTGGCCGACTGTCTTTCTCGGGCCAGCACGAACGCGGTCCACCTGGGCGTGGACTTCACGCTTATGGCGGCCGACCAGACCACCGACACCACGGTGCAAGCCCTCCGGGCGGCGGACACGGGCCTCCGCCTGGCCGACGTCCCCTTCGCGGACACTGTCCTGCTCTGCGACGTCTCCCAAGGCCAGCCTCGCCCCGTCATGCCCGTTACCTGGCGGCGCCGCATTTTCGCCTCCCTCCACGGCCTTTCTCACCCGGGCCGGAAAGGTTCCCAGAAGCTGGTGTCGGCGCGTTTCGTCTGGCACGGACTTCGACGGGACGTCCGCGACTGGGCCAACGCCTGCACGGCCTGCCAGCGGGCCAAGGTCCACCGCCACACCCAGGCCCCACTGGCACCTTTCACCGTGCCCGAACGGCGTTTCAACCACGTCAACGTGGACCTGGTGGGCCCCCTTCCCCCATCACGAGGTTTCACACACCTGCTCACCATGGTGGACAGGACCACCAGGTGGCCGGGGGCCGTTCCCCTCGCTTCCACCACAACCGCCGACGTGGCGCAGGCTTTCATCGCCACCTGGGTCGCCCGTTTCGGCGCACCGGCAGACATCTCTTCGGACCGCGGTCCGCAGTTCACCTCCGAGCTTTGGGGCGCGGTCGCCCGCAACCTGGGGGTCAAGCTCCGCCGTACCACGGCCTACCACCCCCAAGCCAACGGGTTGTGCGAGCGTTTTCACCGCTCCATGAAGGCCGCGCTCATGGCCGGCCTTCAGGATGGCGGTTGGGCCGACCGGCTGCCGTGGGTCCTTTTGGGCCTCCGCACGGCCCCCAAGGAGGACCTCCAGGCATCCACCGCCGAGCTCGTCTACGGCCAGCCGCTACGCGTCCCGGGCAAGTTCGTGCCCGTCTCTACCAGTCCCTGGTCGGCGGCTCGCCAGCGCTCAGACCTCCAGGAGGCCGCCCGACGGTTTGCCCCCGTGCCAACGTCCCGCCACGGTGGCCCCCAGTCCTACGTCCCCCCAGCGCTTCGCACAGCGGAGTACGTTTTTGTGCGTCATGACGCACACCGGGGGCCACTCCGGCCGCCGTACGACGGGCCCTTCCGGGTCCTGCGACGGGACGACAAGTCCTTCGTCGTCGACATCGGCGGCAGGTCGGACCGGATTTCGGTGGACCGCCTCAAGCCGGCACACTGGGACGTCGACCAACCACCACGGTTGGCCCTTCCCTCCGCGGCGAGGCCGCCCCCCATCCACGGTTCCCCCTGCTCGACCACCCACCACCACAGCGGACCCCCCCCCCCACCACGACCCTCCAGGGGTCGCTTCGGCCGGGTCATCAGGACCCCCCTTAAATTGATCCTGCCGGTGCAAGTCGATTCTGGGGGGGCGCGTGTAGCGGTTGCCGCTGAGCATACACAATCGCCTTACTCCTGCCGATGACGCAACCAGGGAGCGATCACTGTACCGGGCTCGCCCAGGCCGCCCGGGCATGCCCAAACTCGCCTTTCCCGGGCTCGACCAGGCCGCCCGGGCATGCCCAGACTCGCTTTTCCCGGGCAAACGCTCCGATCGCCATGCCGCGCCCGGCTTGCGAGGCGTGGCTTCCGGCATGACGTGTTTGTTGTGCTTATATATATTGCTACCCGATAAACGGGCTTACCAGAGTACCCGAGTTTTCGTTTTACCAATAAAGGAGCTCGGACGAATTCCCGTCTTTTGTCGCGTCAATCCTTTCGACTCGCGTAGGAGCACAGCTCCTCAGTGTCTGATTTTAACTTTTCAAATCTGCTTTTCTCACTTCTTTCCACAGGTTAGAGTACTTCAATGATCAGTCCACCTGATCAACATGATTGACCTCTTCGACGTTGTACTCGGTCTCAGAGGATGAACTCAATTTGATTTTTTTTGGAGGGGAATAAATGCAAGATCCAGCAGCACAGAGAAATCTTCATTGAGTGACCGAACATTGTAGTAAAACTCCATTTTTGAGAGAACCAAAGACAGGTCAGCTTGAAACGCTTACACGTCGTTTTACTTTTGAGATGCTCATGGGTGATCTTGCCAAATTCATCACATTTACTCAAAATTAGTTCGGAGACATCAGTGATTTTTTTTTAACAAGACAGATCGTCTAACAATGGAGTAGCCGGGTTTGTTTGATACTTTAGTTGAAAAGAATAGTATGACCTCCGTGGGGATACTAGTTAGCAGTTAGCAAATAATATAGGTATTAATTATTTTTTCCAATAAATTCCACATTTCCTGTGCCTCCTTCAGTCAAATGTCAGGCATTGACAGCAGGTTCGTGAAGGACTTGGACAAAAAACGTATCCAATCTGAATGTCGCTATGTCCAGTAAATGGTGAAACTGCAAATGGGGAATCCGCGAATGTCACGGATGTAAACCCTCACGTCATTTCCTCATTCTGCTTCAAACTCAAAATCTCGATATTTTCATTCCAAAGAGCATCATTCATCATTCCAATCACAAATTAATACTATTGTATCAATATATCAAAATATAATGTTAAATCACAATTGTATTGAGATATCAAACCAGCGAATCGTCATCATCTGTTCACTTCCAGATTCGATAGCAAGGTCCGTGTTGATCGCATTTCAAAATCATAATTGTATTGAGGAATTTCTGAAACCTCATACCTACCTTACGACACCCGCTGGGACCCCAGAACGTTCCGCAGAAGGTTATTATATTTTCTTTTCGTGAAATATGCAACTGTAATGATTACGAAACGTTGCACCCAAGATCATGTGACTAGATCCTCAGCTCTGATTGGTGTACGTCTGTGAGGGACATACATACATACACAGGAAAAACAGACAAATGCTATTCCAGACGGCATTGCCCTACTAACGCAGGCATGATGGGCCAAATGACCTCCTCCTGTGCCAACGTCCCTTGTGTATCTTTGTAAAACATTCGATTGTTGTAGACTGTAAAGGTTTGTAATCTGTTCATTGAAATATCGTAAATCTGGATCGATAGAAAGGAAGTTTTTGCAATTTCTATACAACGGAGTGCCAGCGTTTTATTGCCTGTGTTTTTTGAAGGTGGTTGCATGTGAAATGTCATCTGTGCCCACTTTTCAACGGTCATTAAAAGCCGAGTGCCAGAACTCCGGGAAGACATGCTTGATTGATGTCGCCAAGATGGCAAAGGAGCTTTTTGAACCTTTGTTTACTATTGATCTCCATACGCATGAACCGTGCTTAGGGAGGAAGCATCGCCTCCAGTCTCCACAATCACAGCATCAAACTTGTCCTCATTTCCACTTTACCACTTGTGAACTTTCAAGTGTTTGTGTGTTTCTTTGTACGTTTGTGCGTTATTCTTTATCGGGCGAACCGTATCACCTATTGACCCCAAATTTTGGGAGTATGTACTTTGGAATCTGGGAAAGGTTTTAAGCTACCACACGTTGGCCTTAGCGTCCGTTTTGAGGCCAGTAATGGCCGCTATAAAGTGTATATTGAGATGTGGGGTCACGCAGTTCTGCCGCCGGCCTGCAGGCATAAGGTAACCACCCTGAGTCCAATACCTCCATTGTTTTCCATTGTCCAACACATACCGAAAGCACCGCCGGGAAAGCTCACCCAGCTGGGCAGCACAGGGTAACTCCCCTACCTAACCCCCCACCCTCCTTCCCCTGGCCGTGCCCGGTAGCACCTGCTCGTGTAAAAATAAAAATAAATAAACCGTGGTACAACATTGCAGCTACTGTTGTAGAATTTGTTTTCGTATTATTCCAAATGATAAATGTGCTAAGTTGGCACAATTGCTATACTGTTGTGACACCGAGTCAATGGAGCCACTGAAGATAGATAGTTAGGGTCAAAGTTCCTGCTGGAATTACAGAAAGGTCAGCCGAAGGGTTAGTGCTGCTTTTGTATTAAGATTAGTCTTGTTACTTCGCTTTGGAGTTAGTGTTAACCTGAAATCTGCACCGTATTCGGTACTAAGTAGTTTATAGTGATATTTTATCCATCTCTATTCCATTGCATTGCATTGAGACTTTGGAGTACCAGGCTGATGTAAAGGTGGTTCCCATTAGACTTCATTAGGCTCTACATGAATGCCTTAGCCTCTGTACAAATCTTCCTGGGAAAGCTTTATGTACGTCCATTCATCATACATATCCGCTATGTCCCATGCACCTTCGCTCCAAATTGCAGGCTTGGTGGAGTTCCTGACCACATGCTACATGTGCGGTGCTCTGCTTTGAACTTCAGAGAACATGTCCTCCATCTTCATCGCCATCGGTTTATGCCAGTAAGGGGATCTTTTCCACATTTTCTTTGTTCCTTTTGACGTCTCACATTGCATTTCCCCTTTCAGCCCCGTCCCATTATTGTCGACTGCAATCATATGGAATCATGCAAATCTGGGTCTCTTCCTTTCTCTGGTAGATTTCACTGAGCTGAGTTCCAATAAATGGGCACAAAGGTACTTGAAAAGGTATCACATCGTAACAGCTTGGTACCGTATTATACTTTACTTCTTATTCTGTGGTCTCAGCAGTAGTTTTTCCCAGCAGCGGTGGTTTCAGGGCAGGTTCAACATTGCAAAGCCATGTAGTTATTGGTCTCATGGTGGTTACCTTTTACCTGCGGGCCGGTGGCAGCACTGCCTGTACCTACATCCCAATATACACGTTATAGCGGCCTGTGGTGGCCTCAAAACGGATGGCAAGGCCAACGTAAGTTAGCTAAAAACGTTGCCCAGATGTTGATGTACCTACACTTAAAATTTGGGGGCTCTGGGTGCTATGGTTTGGCCGTGAAAAGATAACGCATAATGCACAGTGCATTCAGAAAGTATTCAGACCCCTTCACTTTTTTCACATTTTGTTGTTGCAGCCTTATGCTGAAATTGTTTAAATTCATTTTTTCCATCATCAATCTACACTCAATACCCCATAATGACAAAGAGAAAACAGGGTTTTAGAAAGTTTTGCAAATTTATTAAAAATTAGTAACTGAAATATCACATTGACATAAGTATTCAGACCATTTGCGATGACACTTGAAATTTAGCCCAGGTGCCTCCCATTTCTCTTGATCATCTTTGAGATGTTTCTACACCTTGAATGGAGTCCACCTGTTGTAAATTCAATTGATTGGCCATGATTTGGACAGGCACACACCTGTCTCTATAAGATCTCACAGCTGACAATGCATATCAGAGCAAAAACCAAGCCATGAGGTCGAAGGAACTGCCTGCAGAGCTCAGATACAGGATTGTGTCGAGGCACAGATCTGGGGAAGCCTACAAAAAAATTCTGCTGCATTGAAGGTTCCCAAGAGCACAGAGGCCTCCACAATTCTTAAATGGAAGAAGTTTGGAACAACCAGGACTCTTCCTAGAGCTGGCCGCCCGGCCAAACTGAGCAATCGGGGGAGAAGGGCCTTGGTAAGAGAGGTGACCAAGAACCCGATGGTCACTCTGGCTGAGCTCCAGAGATCCTGTGTGGAGATGGGAGAAACTTCCAGAAGGACAACCATCACTGCAACACTCCACCGATCTGGGCTTCATGGCAGAGTGGCCAGACGGAAGCCTCTCCTCAGAGAAAGACACATGAAACCCCACAGAATCTTGTTTCTCACTGTCTGAGAGTCCTTTAGGTGCTTTTTTGCAAACTCCAAGCCGGCTTACCTGTGTCTTTCTCTGAGGAGAGGCTTCCGTCTGGCCACTCTGCCATGAAGCCCAGATCGGTGGAGTGTTGCAGTGATGGTTGTCCTTCTGGAAGTTTCTCCCATCTCCACAAAGGAGCTCTGGAGCTCAGCCAGAGTGACCATCGGGTTCTTGGTCACCTCTATTACCAAGGCCCTTCTCCCCCGATTGCTCAGTTTGGCCGGTCGGCCAGCTCTAGGAAGAGTCCTGGTTGTTCCAAACTTCTTCCATTTAAGAATTATGGAGGCCACTGTGCTCTTGGGAACCTTCAATGCAGCAGAAATTTTTTTTGTAGGCTTCCCCAGATCTGTGCCTCGACACAATCCTGTCTCTGAGCTCGGCAGGCAGTTCCTTCGCCCTCATGGCTTGGTTTTTGCTCTGATATGCATTGTCAGCTGTGAGACCTTATATAGACAGGTGTGTGCCTTTCCAAATCATGTCCAATCAATTGAATTTACCACAGGTGGACTCCATTCAAGGTGTAGAAACATCTCAAATATGATCAAGAGAAATGGGAGGCACCTGAGCTAAATTTCAAGTGTCATCACAAAGGGTATGAATACTTAAGTAAATGTGACATTTCAGTTTGTTTTTTTAAATAGATTTGTAAAACTTTCTAAAATCCTGTTTTCTCTTTGTCATTATGGGGTATTGAGTGTAGATTGATGAGGGAAAAAATGAATTTAAACGATTTCAGCATAAGGCTGCAACATAACAAAATGTGAAAAAAGTGAAGGGGTCTGAATACTTTCTGAATGCACTGTATATATATATATATATGCATGCACCATCTCAACCCTCTACCCCCAACCCCGAGCAAATTTTCACATTGGTGGTAAGATAATACATGATGTAATTGAGTGACTTTTCCTGCCTCATCACTCGCTGAAATGGGTAATTCATGCTGCGTCGTCAGGAGTTATATAACAACGCATATGATCAAGAGCTCTTCCTTGACACATTCTAAAAATGATAAAGCACCGAGTGAAGGTAATTTTTAAGCAAAAAAATCCTGGAGGTCTTAAGTGGAAGTTAGAAATGAGCTCGTTAAGAAAGAAATATTTTTCATGTCCACCCACATAACGAAACTACAATAAAAGAAAACTGCAATGTTATTTGTGTGTTAGTGTTACTCTTGTGATTGTTGGCATTAAGGCTTCAAGCAATTTTCAACCTTTTCATGAGATTCATGAAGCCACCTTTTTTGAAGATGCAAATATTTCGACAAAATGGTCATCGCGTTTGCGGTGCTCCATGGTGATGATGAGGATTTCCCACATCTCACGTCTGAGACCGATCGACTCTCACCGTCCCCTACTGGCTTCCACGATCTTGAGGAGCAGCATCAAGAAGGTTCATTACATTGGTTCCACCCAGTTTCTTGATGTATTGTAACCACCTGCCTCTAGGACACCCTCCTCCTCTTTTGTCGTCTTTTCTAGGCAACATGCAATTTTTTTCAAACTTTCACCATCTCTTCTGCAAATGTGACCGAAGTACGACAATCAATATTGCTTTGGACACAGCTAAGTAAATTGGTGTTATTGTTTTTGCTTCTCTTCTCTGTCCACTTGGGAAAGTCCACATGGGTGTCCACATGTCCACATGTCCACATGTCCACATGGGAAACTCTTCCATCAGATACTGTGTGAGTCTCGATCAAAGACTTTGCATTTGTCTAAGAAACACATGACAAGCTTAGTTTTATATTCTTTGCAGCTTTCAATAATGTTTCGAAGATTGCCTATGGGTGGTCATGAGTGCCACGTCCTCAGCTTGTTTGACAGGAAGTTCTCTCAGAGTAGTGAGTATGGGGTCAGAGTAGTGAGTAATAAATCAGAGGATAATAAGGCATATATCCTAAAATACACTTTTGTTCCACATACTGATGTGAAGAGGCTGAAAACTCAAGAGGAGATGATTGCAAGACTTGCTCTTGCAGTAAATTGCTTTCGGAACTAAATCTTGAAGGAGCTATTTAGCTTCACTATTAAAAGCTGGAATTTTTTTTGCTGCTTTAACTTGTTTCAAGTAAAATTCTCTACTTCCAATATGGAAAAGCAAAGGTTGCAATGTATTCTCATGGAACTAGTGATGACCTGAGTGTTGACAAGTAAAGCTGTTCATCATTAGGATTTAAAGTAGAAAAAGAGATGTTGCCGAGGGTTAGGATTGGTTGAGGCTTATCGTTATTATGATATGAGGGGATGCATATTAGACTGGGATTCAATTCCATTCAGCCCGCTGGTTGCATCATCACCTGGGGGAGTGGCATTGCAGCAAGTGTCGTGCCCCTGCACATTAGGGCTGTAATTTGGTGAAGGTGCCAGGGAAAAACGCTGACTACTTGAGAAAGACGTTGTTGAATCTTTAATGTCCACCAATTAATGCAAACAGATCGGCCCCAGGCTTAAACGAATCCATCCGATGGATGGTGGGCGATTGATGGAGCATCCTCCCTTCGAAGCACCACTCTGAGAGTTTATATTCAGGTTGAGAATCTAGACAGCTCAAATGTGTGTGTGCTACCTCTGTGCCATGATGCTGGACAAAAGAGAAGTGAGAGGAGGAGAGCAGATGTGAGTTTACCTGTAATCTTTTCTGCACAGACCATGTTCGGAATTCTTGGACAGACACGTTGGTTGTCCTAAAATGACGAGGGAGATTACAGATGAAACTAGAACGGTACTCAGTAGAGAGCATACCTCCAACCTCCGCCTGGTTGGCCATATCACTCAATGGTGAAGAATCACTTTAAAAATTCTACGAGCTGGATCCGGATCAAGATCTTCACCAAAATTGAATCGATTCTTCCTTGTCACGCACACAACCTGTCCACCACGATTCGTCCAAATCCATCCATGACTTTTTGAGATATCCCGCTATGTATCGTTTTTGGCCCTATTTCCGAATGGTGAAGAATCACTTAAAAAATCAAATAATTCTCATTTTCGAATCCATATTCAGATCTTCACCAAAATCGAATGGAATCGTCCTTGTCAAACACAACAAACGGTAAACAAGTACAGATACATTCAAAGTACACCGCCCCCATGCCAAATAATTAAATATCCTACAGCGCGGCATTGCTGGGGCGCCTCCGGCGCCCGGCAATACCGCAGTGCAGCTCATAGAACTTACATTGGGAGGTGTACAATTAATTGATCGATTAATTGCATAATTAAAATCAATAAAAGATTATCATAAAATATTTTCTTAATCAATTGGCTAATAGCATAACTAAACCACTAGTGCTTCATCCGAAGATGCATCTTTTAGAAATTTAATTAAATAAGTCATTAACAAAAAAATTAATTAATTGATTAATCAATAAATAATGAATCGATTAAGTGATTTATCAATAAATCAAAAATATCCTTCATAGCCACATCACCTGGTCACTGTCATGTCCAAATATTAGCTTCCTAGCTCAAAAGGTGCCTGAGATATTGCCCAGATGCTTCCAGATGCCCAGATGCTTCCCATGCCCCCCCCCCCCCAAAGCCCTCGCCCTCTCTCAGATCTCTCGATGTCTCCATGTCTCTCTGTCCCTGCTCTCAAATGTTGTGTTTGTGTCCTTCCCCCTCTCTCCCCATCTTGTCTACCGCTCCCGATGTTATATGATTTATGTGTCGGTTTGTCTTTCTGTGTGATTAATGTTCGCTCTTTCACGAGCCTCGATCTTGTATACAAAAAAAAAAAAAAAAAAAAAGATGAGAAAGAAAATAAATAAATGATTAATAATGAAAATAAATAAATAATAATCCCCAAAAAATTACATAGTTAATCAATTGGCTAATAGAATACACAAACCACCACCATTTCATCCGAATCTGTAACTTAAAAAAAATAATTAATTAAGTCATTCATCGAATAATTAAATAATTAATCGATTAATTAATTAATCAATAAATCAAAAATACCCTTTACAGCCAAATAATTTGGTCATTGCCATGTCATTGTCAATATAACACATAAACCACCACCATTACATCAGAATCTGTAACTAAAAAAAAAAAAAATTATAGTCATTAATCGAATAATTAAATAATTAATCCATTCATTGATTAATTGATTAATCAAAAAATCAAAAATATCTTTTATAGCCAAATCACCTGGTTATTGGCATGTCCAAATATCATCTTCCTAACTCAAAAGGTGCCTGAGATCATGGCCAGAAGAGAAAGGAAATAAATAAGTACTTAATTAATCGCTAATAATTAAATAACTCATCAATTAATTGATTAATCAAAAAACAAAAAATGCTGATTTTGACAAAGTACTTCCTCACTATTGTGCCGAAATTTCAGCTTACTATCTCAAAGGATGGCTGAGATATTGCCCGGACAAACAACCAAGAAAAACAAACAAGAAAGAAAGCAAAAAATAAAACAACCAGAGTGAAAACTGAATACTCCCTTTCAGCGTGCGTCACTGCCGAGCCCCCTTCGGTGCCCGGCAATGACGTTATGCAGCGCCTGGAGATGGCATAGGAATCTTAGCTCTTTCACGAGCCTCGATTCAGTATACAAAAAAAAAGAAGAAAAAAAAAGGTGCGGTGTACAACAAGCACCAAGTGGCGGAGGTATCTCCAATGGCAGTCATTAGAGCGCATACCTCCGCAAGGCTGAATAATTTACCTTTTGGATCCCAAAGATACGTCGGATCTGGATCCACACCTGTGCCAAATTCTAATCGGCTTGTTCTTGTCACTTACCCAACTCATCCACCAAGTTGTGTCATAATCGATTCTCACCTTTTTGAAATATAATGCTACATATCGTTTTTGGCCATTTCTCAATGGTGACGATTCACTTTAAACATTTTTAAAAAACATCGTATCCGGATCCGTATTCGGATCTTCACCAAAATCTAATAACTTCGTCCTTGTCACACACCCAACATCTCCACCAAATTTCGTCCGAATCTGTCCACAACTTTTTTAGATATCTTGTTCACAAACAGACAAAGAAACAGGAGTGAAAACATAACTTCCATTCACCTTCGGTGGCGGAGGTAAATATTTCTCAAAGACCACTATTACCAATAAACCTGTCATGCAGGGCATCGGTTAACCTAGTCCATGATTCCATGATAACTAGTGTAGTTCATGATAACGAGTGTAGTCCATGATAACGATTGTAGTCCATGATAACGAGTGTAGTCCATGATAACGATTGTAGTCCATGATAACGATTGTAGTCCATGATAACGATTGTAGTCCATGATAACGATTGTAGTCCATGATAACGAGTGTAGTTCAAGATAACGATTGTGGTCCATGATAACGAGTGTAGTTCATGATAACGATTGTAGTCCATGATAACGATTGTAGTCCATGATAACGATTGTAGTCCATAATAACGATTGTAGTTCATGATAACGAGTGTAGTTCATGATAACGATTGTAGTCCATGATAACGATTGTAGTTCATGATAACGATTGTCGTACATGATAACGATTGTAGTCCATGATAACGAGTGTAGTTCATGATAACGATTGTAGTCCATGATAACGATTGCAGTCCATGATAACGATTGTAGTTCATGATGACGAGTGTAGTTTATGATAACGATTGTAGTCCATGATAACGATTGTAGTCCATGATAACGATTGTAGTTCATGATAACGTGTAGTTCATGATAACGATTGTAGTCCATGATAACGATTGTAGTCCATGATAACGATTGTAGTTCATGATAACGGGTGTAGTTCATGATAACGATTGTAGTCCATGATAACGATTGTAGTTCATGATAACGAGTGTAGTTCATGATAACGATTGTAGTCCATGATAACGATTGTAGTCCATGATAACGATTGTAGTTCATGATAACGATTGTAGTCCATGATAACGATTGTAGTTCATGATAACGAGTGTAGTTCATGATAACGATTGTAGTCCACGATAACGATTGAAGTCCATGATAACGATTGTAGTTCATGATAACGATTATAGTTCATGATAACGATTGGAGTTCATGATAACGAGTGTAGTCAACGACAACGATTGTGGTCCATGATAACGATTGGAGTTCATGATAACGAGTGTAGTTCATGATAACGATTGGAGTCCATGATAACGAGTGTAGTCAACGATAACGATTGTAGTCCATGATAACGATTGGAGTTCATGATAACGATTGTAGTCCATGATAACGATTGTAGTCCATGATAACGATTGTAGTTCATGATAACGATTGTAGTTCATGATAACGAGTGTAGTCCACGACAACGATTGTGGTCCATGATAACGAGTGTAGTTCATGATAACGATTGTAGTCAATGATAACGATTGTAGTCCATGATAACGATTGTAGTCCATGATAACGATTGTAGTCCATGATAACGATTATAGTCCATGATAACGATTGTAGTCCATGATAACGATTGTAGTTCATGATAACGAGTGTAGTTCATGATAACGATTGTAGTCCATGATAACGATTGTAGTCCATGATAACGATTGTAGTTCATCATAACGAGTGTAGTTCATGATAACGATTGTAGTCAATGATAACGATTGTAGTCCATGATAACGATTGTAGTCCATGATAACGATTGTAGTCCATGATAACGATTGTAGTCCATGATAACGATTGTAGTTCATGATAACGAGTGTAGTTCATGATAACGATTGTAGTCCATGATAACGATTGTAGTCCATGATAACGATTGTAGTTCATCATAACGATTGTAGTTCATGATAACGATTGTAGTCCATGATAACGATTGTAGTTCATGATAACGATTGTAGTCCATCATAACGATTATAGTTCATGATAACGATTGTAGTCCATGATAACGATTGTAGTACATGATAACGATTGTAGTCCATGATAACGATTGTAGTCCATCATAACGATTGTAGTCCATGATAACGATTTGTAGTCCATCATAACGATTGTAGTTCATGATAACGATTGTAGTCCATGATAACGATTGTAGTTCATGATAACGATTGTAGTCCATGATAACGATTGTAGTTCATGATAACGATTGTAGTCCATCATAACGATTGTAGTCCATCATAACGATTGTAGTCCATGATAACGAGTGTAGTCAACGATAACGATTGTGGTCCATGATAACGATTGTAGTCCATCATAACGATTGTAGTCCATGATAACGATTGTAGTCCATGATAACGATTGTAGTGCATGATAACGATTGTAGTACATGATAACGATTGTAGTTCATCATAATGATTGTAGTCCATCATAACGATTGTAGTCCATCATAACGATTGTAGTTCATGATAACGATTGTAGTCCATGATAACGATTGTAGTGCATGATAACGATTGTAGTACATGATAACGATTGTAGTCCATGATAACGATTGTAGTGCATGATAACGATTGTAGTACATGATAACGATTGTAGTCCATCATAACGATTGTAGTTCATGATAAAGATTGTAGTCCATGATAACGATTGTAGTGCATGATAACGATTGTAGTACATGATAACGATTGTAGTCCATCATAACGATTGTAGTTCCTGATAATGATTGTAGTCCATGATAACGATTGTAGTCCATCTTAACGATTGTAGTCCATGATAACGAGTGTAGTCCATCATAACGATTGTAGTCCATGATAACGAGTGTAGTACATGATAACGATTGTAGTACATGATAACGATTGTAGTCCATGATAACGATTGTAGTACATGATAACGATTGTAGTCCATGATAACGATTGTAGTCCATGATAACGAGTGTAGTCCATCATAACGATTGTAGTCCATGATAACGAGTGTAGTACATGATAACGAGTGTAGTACATGATAACGATTGTAGTAAATGATAACGATTGTAGTCCATGATAACGATTGTAGTCCATGATAACGATTGTAGTCCATGATAACGATTGTAGTCCATGATAACGATTGTAGTCCATGATAACGATTGTAGTCCATGATAACGATTGTAGTCCATGATAACGAGTGTAGTTCAAGATAACGATTGTGGTCCATGATAACGAGTGTAGTTCATGATAACGATTGTAGTCCATGATAACGATTGTAGTCCATGATAACGATTGTAGTACATGATAACGATTGTAGTTCATGATAACGAGTGTAGTTCATGATAACGATTGTAGTCCATGATAACGATTGTAGTTCATGATAACGAGTGTAGTTCATGATAACGATTGTCGTACATGATAACGATTGTAGTCCATGATAACGAGTGTAGTTCATGATAACGATTGTAGTCCATGATAACGATTGCAGTCCATGATAACGATTGTAGTTCATGATGACGAGTGTAGTTTATGATAACGATTGTAGTCCATGATAACGATTGTAGTCCATGATAACGATTGTAGTTCATGATAACGTGTAGTTCATGATAACGATTGTAGTCCATGATAACGATTGTAGTCCATGATAACGATTGTAGTTCATGATAACGGGTGTAGTTCATGATAACGATTGTAGTCCATGATAACGATTGTAGTTCATGATAACGAGTGTAGTTCATGATAACGATTGTAGTCCATGATAACGATTGTAGTCCATGATAACGATTGTAGTTCATGATAACGATTGTAGTCCATCATAACGATTATAGTTCATGATAACGATTGTAGTCCATGATAACGATTGTAGTACATGATAACGATTGTAGTCCATGATAACGATTGTAGTCCATCATAACGATTGTAGTCCATGATAACGATTGTAGTCCATCATAACGATTGTAGTTCATGATAACGATTGTAGTCCATGATAACGATTGTAGTCCATGATAACGATTGTAGTTCATGATAACGGGTGTAGTTCATGATAACGAGTGTAGTCAGCGATAACGATTGTGGTCCATGATAACGATTGTAGTCCATCATAACGATTGTAGTTCATGATAACGATTGTAGTCCATGATAACGATTGTAGTCCATGATAACGATTGTAGTACATGATAACGATTGTAGTCCATCATAACGATTGTAGTCCATCATAACGATTGTAGTTCATGATAACGATTGTAGTCCATGATAACGATTGTAGTGCATGATAACGATTGTAGTACATGATAACGATTGTAGTCCATCATAACGATTGTAGTTCATGATAACGATTGTAGTCCATGATAACGATTGTAGTCCATCTTAACGATTGTAGTCCATGATAACGAGTGTAGTCCATCATAACGATTGTAGTCCATGATAACGAGTGTAGTCCATCATAACGATTGTAGTCCATGATAACGAGTGTAGTCCATCATAACGATTGTAGTCCATGATAACGAGTGTAGTTCATGATAACGATTGTAGTTCATGATAACGATTGTAGTACATGACAACGATTGTAGTCCATGATAACGAGTGTAGTCCATCATAACGATTGTGGTCCATGATAACGAGTGTAGTCCATGATAACGATTGTAGTCCATGATAACGATTGTAGTTCATCATAACGATTGTAGTTCATGATAACGATTGTAGTCCATGATAACGAGTGTAGTCCATCTTAACGATTGTAGTCCATGATAACGAGTGTAGTCCATCATAACGATTGTAGTACATGATAACGATTGTAGTCCATGATAACGATTGTAGTCCATTTTAACGATTGTAGTCCATGATAACGAGTGTAGTCCATCATAACGATTGTAGTCCATGATAACGAGTGTAGTCAACGATAACGATTGTGGTCCATGATAACGATTGTAGTCCATCATAACGATTGTAGTTCATGATAACGATTGTAGTACATGACAACGATTGTAGTCCATGATAACGAGTGTAGTCCATCATAACGATTGTAGTGCATGATAACGATTGTAGTACATGATAACGATTGTAGTCCATCATAACGATTGTAGTTTATGATAACGATTGTAGTCCATGATAACGATTGTAGGGCATGATAACGATTGTAGTACATGATAACGATTGTAGTCCATCATAACGATTGTAGTTCATGATAACGATTGTAGTCCATGATAACGATTGTAGTCCATCTTAACGATTGTAGTCCATGATAACGAGTGTAGTCCATGATAACGATTGTAGGGCATGATAACGATTGTAGTCCATGATAACGATTGTAGTCCATGATAACGATTGTAGTCCATCATAACGATTGTAGTTCATGATAACGATTGTAGTCCATGATAACGATTGTAGGGCATGATAACGATTGTAGTCCATGATAACGATTGTAGGGCATGATAACGATTGTAGTCCATGATAACGAGTGTATTGGATATGTTGGTGGACGGGGACCCTTTTTTGACCAAGACTGGCAGGAAACGGCTTGTGCCAGTGTTGACGTTTGACTGAAGGTAACAAGAATTTTCGATTTATCAATTTTTTCAGTGTGCCGACGATAACTCACAGACTGTTCGCGAAAGACACCATGTGATCTTTAACATTCCACCAACTACCGGTGCTGGCAGACTGGTCCTCCGGCTTAACGTCCTCCCGAAGGATGGCGCCCACATTGATGCGCAGCACCAGCCCGGCGGCGGTCCATAGTTGGGCCGCCATTCAAACCCAGGCTAGGCAGCTTTCAGGTGAGTGTGTGGATGCCAACGTCTGGACCATCCTGCCTGCCCTGGCAAGGGTTACAAACGCTGATCGGCTCGCTGCTCCGATTTTCCGGTACAGGTGGAATTTTGTTTCAGGTGATGAGTGATATTATAGTGGGGCGGCTTAGCCCAAATATTCAAAAGAATTGTGCATTTTGTGATACAAGCACCAAATTTGGCACAAATGTACATTAATATGTTGCGAACATTTTCAGATATTGGGCCACTTGAAATTCCGTAATTTTTTTTTTCAAATTTTTTCAAATTTCGTAATTTCAAATTTTTCGGGTGACACCGTCACAATTTCGGTCTTCGAGGCCGGCCGATAGGCAAAGTGTGACCGGAAGGGACGAGGTTCTCCTGATCACGTGGCCCTCGATCTGGGAAGCGAGAGGCGTTCCATTAGTGGACGCGCCCCTCACGCCCGACTTTTGGGCGGCCCCGGCAGGCCGTTTGTTTTGACGTTCCGTGACAGGCCCCGCACCCCCACCTCCGGGCCGACCGGAAGCTTGTGCTGAGTACATCATACCTGAACAACTCAGTGAGGCAGAACACAGCAGTGCACACCAGGGTGACCCCTTCAGTGCATAAACCAATTAACCTGTCCACTGCAGGGCATATAGAAATGAAGTTATTTTCTGCATATAATAATAATATAAGTTCAGTTCTATATAACAATTTCTGTTATCACCACTACCACTACAACTACCACTACTACAAGCTTTGTTTGGAATTTTGTGGACTAACAGACAAACAGACATACAGACAAGCTGGGATCAAAACATTACCTCCTTCCACCATTGAGTGTAGAGGTAAACATCATGGAAATTATATCATGCCCTAGATTTAATTCATGCTTACCCGTGTATTTGCTTCACTGGTTCACAAGGTCTTTTGCATACATGTAATTCAGACTCTCGTCTTCATTGCTGACCACACAATGTTCGCAACATATTAATGTACATTTGTGCCAAATTTGGTGCTTGTATCACAAAATGCACAATTCTTTTGAATATTTGGGCTAAGCCGCCCCACTATATCGGCCGGCCTCGAAGACCGAAATTGTGACGGTGTCACCCGAAAAATTTGAAATTACGAAATTTGAAAAAATTTGAAAAAAAAAATTACGGAATTTCAAGTGGCCCAATATCTGAAAATGTTCGCAACATATTAATGTACATTTGTGCCAAATTTGGTGCTTGTATCACAAAATGCACAACAGGTTTGCTATGCTGCTACACTATTATTACTCCACCATAACGGTAGGTGCATATTGGCGTCTTTAAATAGGTGTTTTAAAAATAAACCGTGACAGCCGCAACAACATTCCAGGCGTGTTTACCAGCATCGTGGTGACGGTCTATCAGCCCAGCCAAGTAGTGCCTTGGTATGCCAGGCTAAACCGGCAAACAGCCTGTACGTTTGAAGTTCCCATCATGTCAGCTGCATGTTAAACATGTCCAAACGACGTACTCAAGGTCAACCCCATCCTCTCCCAAACCAAATATTTATAACTAGGAACTAGATGGTATTCATAGAATACTTACCCTGCGCAGTCAACTTGTTGCGAGCCAACTCTTCTGTTTTTGCACATTTTCTTTCTTTGATTAAATATGGCTGCCAGACCACGTGAGTGATGACATCATAAATTTATATTCTCTTTTTGTTTTTTTGTTTTTTTGTTTACAAGTACAAGTACATGTTTACAAGCTAGTACACTGAACGGATCAGGACACAACAAAACAAAAGCATATAAGTAGAGAGAGGAAGGAAACATCAACAGTGGGGTTGAAGAACAAAATACAGGGAGGAGGCATAGGGGTGGACAAGATGGGTAAGGAAGCAAACTCTCATGAAGGAAAAACTGGAAATTTTGAAGGAGGTGGGGCTAGGGGTGGGTGGGTGGGGCTGGGTTAATGGGGGTAGAAGAGATCATAATTTTGGATGGGGGGTTATCTGAGATGATGGTGAACAGCTGTCTTGAAAACTTAGACGGAAGAATGAGATTGAAGAGAATGTGGAAGTTTGTTCCACAGGTGTGAAAAAGAGGAACTAGAGTGAAGTTGACGATGCACCATCGCAAATCCACGCGCTTCACACCTAAAACAAAGTTGAAAGATGGCAAAAACGCTCTGGCAGGAATGACCCAATATCACATTTTCAGTTAATTGTTTCTCCCGTTTTGACTCTTGTGACCCTAAGTCCCCACCCCATTGGGCATGAACAGAGTGTAAAATCCCCAAAAAATCGTTACATATTATATGTGTCCCCCAATGTAGATTGCATATACAAAGTTTCATGAAAAATGTTTTTAAATGTGCCTGTAATTGCATTTTCTGGCATTTGAACTTTTGACCCCACTCAAGGGGTCAGGGCCAAAATGATACTGCTCTTGCATGTGGTAACCATAACTACCAATTTTGGTGAATTTCTGCCCAACCGTTTAGGAGGAGATAGAGTGACGGACGGACAGACAGACAGATGGAGCCGATTAAAATATTCCCCCGATTTTTTTTTTTAAAGCATGGGAATAACAAATGAATGGAAGTGAGCAGTGATTCTGGATTTTGGGAGTGTCACCAGGAGAGGGTTGATGGTAGACCGCGTGCACCCTGCAGAAACCGCCCATTTCTCTAATATAATTGTTGCATAGATCACGCCCAATACATTTCAAACTGATCAGACTAAGCGTTGTCCCTGTCGAATGATGACGTCATAATTATGGCACCAATGACGTCATCGTTAACAGCACCTATTCCCCATATTGAGTTCTTTACAATGAGCCATGTTTCAATATTTTCCATGTAGCGGTTTTGGAGATATAGAGGTGCAACATTTTTTTTTTTTTTTTTTTTTTTTGTATACTGAATCGAGGCTCGTGAACGAGCTAACATTTATTTCACAAACAAATCAACCAGACAAACAAAATATACAAAAAGAGGGAGCGGAAGACAAGATGGGGAGAGAAGGAGAAGCACACAACCACAACATTTGAGAGCAGGGAGAAGTGTGGGAGGGAGAGGGCTTGGGGGCAGGAGGCGTGGGAAGGGGGGGGGGGGGAGGTATAAAACACAAGGGGACCGAAATTAGCGGGGGTAGAAAAGATCAAGGTTTTGGATGGGGGAGGATAAGAGATGGTGGTAAACAGCTGTTTTAAAGACCTGGAGGGTGGAGTGGGATTGAAGAGAGTGAGGGAGTTTGTTCCAGAGGTGGGAGAAAAGAGGAATGAAGGAGTAAAGGTGAGCAGAAAGTCTTGATTTTGTCAGTTTAACCATAAGAGGGTTGCAGGCAGATCTTGTGCGACCTGTAGGAACATTTGGGGGACAGAGCCCAGAGAGAGCTGGGGCGGCAAGGCCAGAGAGGAGTCGGTAGAAGACGGAAAGACCACCAACCTGCCTGCGGTGAGTGAGTGAAAGGCCCTTGGAGTTAGCTTCATCGCGGGAGATTCCAATGATTCTGAACGCTTTGGTTTCAACAGCGTGAAGACGAGCTAAGTGTGAGGCAGGAGCACCAGCCCAGAGGGGAGAGCAGTATTCCATAGAGCTGCGGATGAAAGCCTTGTATGTGGTGAGGAGCTCAGGTGTGCCAAGGAAGGACTTCGCACGACGGAGGATGCCCAGTCGGCGACTGGCTTTGGAGGCCAGATTTGAAATGTGGTTTTCCCAGGAAAGATCATGGCAAATAGTGAGACCCAAAAGCTTGAGTGAATTCCGGTTTTTCCAAGATGGCGCCTGTACCACATGACCTATGACGTCATAATAATCATTAAAATATCCCACAGGAGGAGGCGCTCCTATTGTGAAAATTTCATGTCAATCGGACCAACATTTGCCGAGAAATGAATTTTTAAAATGCAGACATGTACGGCACACATACGTACGGCACACGGCACACGCACGTACGTACCTGAATGCTTAACCCCACTTTTCACTTCACGAGCGCAGGGTAACTAGATGGTATTCATAGAACACTTACCCTGCGCAGGGAACTTGGTGTGAGCCAACTCTTCTGTTTTTGAACGGTTTTATTATTAGATCCAATATGGCTGCCAGACCACGTGAGCGATGACATCATAAATTTATATTCTCTAATGCAATTGTTGCGTAGATCACGCTCAATAAATTTCAAACTGATCAGACTAAGCGTTGTGGAATTATAACGTCATCATAAAGGCACCAATGACGTAATCGTTAGCAACACCTATTCCCCATGCGGAGTTCTTTACAATGAGCCACGTTTAATTTTTTCCATAGAGCGGTTTCGGAGATATAGTGTTGCAAAGTTTTCCGGTTTTTCCAAGATGGCGCCTGTATCCCGTGACCTATGACGTCAAAAGTACCTTTAAATTTTTCAATAAGCCGTGCTCCGATGGTGAAAATTTTGTGTCAATCGGACCAACAGTTGCCGAGAAATTAAAAATGCAGACACGTACGTCACACGTACGCACCGATCGCTTAACCGAGATTTTAGCTTCGCAAGCGCAGGGTAATAAAGGCACAAGCAGTGATCTCTAACGTCCACAAACGACCATTGCAATAATTGCAGACGACAGACATTGCAATATCATGCCTTGCATCGATGCCTTGCCCTGCACGCGAAACACCAGGGTGGCAGTTTACACCTGGATAGACAACTCAGAGGTGAGTGCGCACACCTATCAGCTAACCTGCCAGACCCTTACTTGCTATAGATAGTCAAATGTGTTGAAAATAATAATAACATCAAAATGTTTTGCGTTTGTTGGACCATTATAAGCATCTCGTTTAGAGAACATTTAGATCATCCCACATCCATCGATAGTGTTTGCTGAACGCAGAAGTCAACAAACAAATAATAATAATTGCATCAAACAGCGGACAATCCGCCCTCATGCGTCACACAATGGATGCAAACAAATGGAAACTGGTGTTTCGTCCAAGCATGGAGTAATACACAATTATTACAATTGCTACTACACCTGCATCCTTAGCATGCAATGTTGTGACAGACCTGTTGTTCATTGCTTGCATCGCAGCGTGTCTGTGTTCTGCCATTTTGAGGAACACCTCCTTAATATCCCGAGCAATAAGCTGTAATAATAAGTATGAGCGCAGACAGAGAAAGGTATGAAGTCATTCGGGAGGATGATTTTTTGGTTAAAAAGTGGGTTAAATGTGAGCAACAGCAAAAGGAGGGAAGTGAGTAGGTGTGTGAGAAAAAGAAAAAAAAAAGTGTGCATGATTCAATAAAATTGTGAAATAAATGTTATTAACATTAACAAACACTCACGTGCATTTGGCAAGGAGATACGTGGTACTTGAATGCAGGTATAGGCCATTTGGCCTACCATGCCTGTGCTCTATCATATCAACACCACTAATGAAATATGTATATCTGCAGTGCCTTCAGAAGGTATTCACACCACTTGATTTTTTTCACGTTTTGTTGTCTTAGCCTGAATTTAAAATGGATTAAATTGAGATTTTTTTTGTTACTGATCTACATATAATACACCATAATGTCAAAGTGGAATTTGTTAGAATTTTTTGTACAAATTAATTTAAAATGAAAGGTTGGAATGTCTTGAGTCAATAAGTATTCAACCCCTTTGCTATGACTCTCCAAGTTGAGCTCAGGTGCATCCAATTTCCTTTGATCATCCTTGAGATGTCTCTACAACTTGATTGGAGTCCACCTGTGGCCAATTCAATTGATTAGACGTGATTTATAAAGAAACACACCTTACTAAATAAGGTCCCACAGTTGACGGTGCATGTCAAAGGAGAAACTCTACCTTGAAGTGCAACGAGCTGGCTGTAGAACTCCGAGATAGAATTGTGAGGAGTCATAGATGTGGGGAAGGGAATAAAACAATTTCTAGAGTGGTGAAAGTTCCCAATAGCACAGTGAGCTCCATCATTAGGAAATGGAAAGAGTATGGAACTACCCAGACTCTTCCTAGAGCTGGCCGTCCGACCAAACTGAGCAATCGGGAAAGAAGGACCTTGGTCTGGGACGTGACCAAGAACCCGATGACCACGTGGACAAAACTGCAGTGTTCCTTGGCTGATATGGGAGAACCTGCCGGAAGGAGAACAGTCTCTGCAGCACTTCACAAATCTAGGCTTTATGGGAGTGTGACAAGAAAGAAAGCACTCCTGAGAAAATGACACATGACAGCACGCTTGGAGTTTGCAAAAAGGCACGTGAAATACTCTGAGAGCTTGAGGCAAATTATTCTGTGGTTTGATGAAAGGAAAATGTACCTATTTAGCCTGAATGCAAAGTGCTATGTCTGGTGAAAACCGAGCACAGCTCATAGTCACCCATTTAACACCATCCATATCATGAAGCATGGTGGTGGCAGCATCATGTTATGGGGATGCTTTCAGCAGCAGGGACTGGGAGACTTCTAAGGATAGAAAGAACTGAATGGAGGCAAATACAGGGATATAATTGCTTCAGAAACTGCTTCAGAGTGAAAAAGACCATAATCTGTGAACATTTACGTTCCAACAGGACAATGACCTCAAGCATACAGCCAAAGAAACACTGGAATGGCTTCAGGACAAGAACGTGAAAGTCCTTGAGTGGCCCAGCCAAAGGCCAGACTTGAATCCCATTGAGAATCTGTGGAAAGACTAGAAGATTACTGTTCACCGACACTTCCCATGCAACTTGACAGAGCTTGAGCAAATATGCCAGGAAGAATAGGAGAAACTCCCCAAATCCAGATGTGTAATCCTGATACAGACGTACCTAAGAAGACTTGAAGCTATAATAAATCGCTCCCAAAGGCGCTTCTATGAAGTATTGACTCAGGGAGTTGAATACTTATGTAAATTAGATATTTTTGTATTGCGTTTTTAATTATTTTGTAAATAAAAATTCTAAAAACATGTTTTTACTTTGTCATTATGGGGTATTTTGTGTAGATCAGTGACAAAAAAAATCTCAATCTAAACCATTTAAAATTCAGGCTGTAACACAACCAAATGTGATAAAGTCAAGGGTGTGAATACTTTCTGAAGGAACTGTACTTAATTTCATTTTGGAGAGGGTTGGGAGGAGAACAGTGAAGCAGACACAGGGACATACTCAGGGTGTTTTATTTGGGGAGAAGGGAGAGGGAGATGAAGAGGTTTATATGATGAGGCCTGACGAATGAATAAGCACGAACATCACCTTAACTTCTTCTTTTTTTTTACGAGACCCTCGCACAGACATCACAATGACGACCCATGTGTGCAACCACCAATTCATAGGCAACCTACCTACCAGTGTTGGCAATACCCCTGAGCCCCTTTGTACTCATTGCTTCCAGGTACCTTTCCAATTCCAGTTTGAACATAACTTCTGTTTTTGCTGCCACTACCTTCTCAGATAGACTTTTCAATGCATTAACTACTCTCTAAGTGATTAACTACTCCTAACTTTCCTTTTTTAAATTTCAGGCTATAGCCAATGGTCTGAAAAACTCGTGTGCACTTATTTTGTCTCTACCTCAATTATCTCAAGGCTCTCTATCAGATCCCGTCGTAATCGCCCATAATGTATAAAGTCCCGTCTCCTTCAGCCATTCCTCCTAGCTCAGTCTAGTTAACCCCATAATCAACCACGCCACTCCAAGGTGAACCCATCAGCGCTACATTTATTACCCTGCACTCACGAAGCAAAAAGCAGGGTTAAGCATTCGGGTGTGTACATCTGGTGTCCGTACATGTGGCGTGTCTGCATTTTTAAAATTCATTTTCTCGGCAACCGTTGGTCCGATTGACACGAAATTTTACAATAGGAGCGCCTCCGCGTGTAGAAATTTTTCTGTATAATTACGATGTCAAAGGTCATGAGGTACGGACGCAATCTTGTAAAATCGTTACACCTCTATATCTCCCAAACCGCTCAATCGAAAAAGTTGAAACATGGCTCATTGTCAAGTACTCACCATGGCGAACAAAATATGTTTATGATGATGTCATCAGTGCATTCGTTATGACGTCATAATTCGACAGGGACAACACCTAGTCTGATCAGTTTTAAATTTATTCAGCGTGATCTATGCAACAATTATATTAGAGGATATGAATTTATGATGTCATCACACACATGGTCTGGCAGCCATATTGGATCAAATTTAAAAAAACCTTCGAAAACGGAAGAGTTGGTTCGTACCAAGTTGACTGTGCAGGGTAAGTATTCCATGAATACCATGTAGTTAAATCAGTCTTCTGGTGAAACTCCAGAAATCCAGGATCACTGCTCACCTGCACTCATTAGTTCCTCTTTTTCCAGCCAGTGGAATCAACTTCCACATCCTCTTCAATCTCATTCTTCCCTTCAGTTCTGAACAAAACAGCTGTTCATCAGCATCTCAGATCATCCCTAATCCCAAACCATGATCCGTTCTACCCCCGTTAACCTCAAACCCCCAATCCTAATTCTTTCCAAATTTCCAACCCCTCATCTTTCTTTTTTTCTCTCTAAGTCTTCCTTACGTCCAGATCTGTTCTGTGTTGTAGCTCCTCCACGAGCCTCGACTTTGTATCCAAAAAACCCTCTCTACGTCATTCTTCAGATGTGCCAAGCAAAACTGCACACAATATTCCAGTGCATACAGTTCTAATGTAATACGCCGGTAGAGATGTCAGACTGGCCACGTGTACTGTTTCAGTATTACCATTTTGTCTGAAGTCAGCAGCTTGAAAGGACGGAGCAGCCATTCCCAATGAAGGCATAGTGTGGACACATTACCCATCGAGGTATTGCCCAATACGTCCCTACGATTACAACAAGAAAGCAACAACGCAGAGGGGATGAAAACGAACAGAAAAGCAATTTCATCATGAAGACAGAAAAAAACGACCCACGAAGCAAAAAGCAAGAAGCACAAGCTCTTGCCTCATGGGATTCCGATGTGGCAACTTGGTTATTATCACTCACTACTGTCCTTGTTTTTCATTTATCGTCTGCTACCTATTGCAATCATTCATTTGCTGTGCTACAAACTCCTTATCATTTAGCGAGTTTATTTGCATGTTCGTCCCAAAGCCTTTTGGACACTGCAAGAAAACAAAAACACATTGTGAAACAAAATGTGAAAATATGTCCCTCACACGCTTACGATGTCCTCACTATAATATGAATGCAACCTTATTATTGTGTGTGCAAATATTGTTGTTTTACACATTGTGGTTTCATTAGTGTGTACAAATGTTGTCAGGGTTAGACATGTCTGGTTTCTTTATTGTGTGTACAAATGTTGTCAGGGTTAGACATGTCTGGTTTCTTTATTGTGTGTACAAATGTTGTCAGGGTTGGACATGTCTGGTTTCTTTATTGTGTGTACAAATGTTGTCAGTGTTAGACATGTCTGGTTTCTTTATTGTGTGTACAAATGTTGTCAGTGTTAGACATGTCTGGTTTCTTTATTGTGTGTACAAATGTTGTTGTTTTAGACATGTCTGGTTTCATTGTGTGTACAAATGTTGTTGTTTTAGACATGTTGGTTTCATTATCGTGTGTACAAATGTTGTCATTTTAGACATGTCTGGTTTCATTATTGATTGTACAAATGTTGTTGTTTTAGACATGTCTGGTTCCATTGTGTGTACAAATGTTGTTGTTTTAGACATGTCTGGTTTCATTGTGTGTACAAATGTTGTTGCTTTAGACATGTCTGGTTTCATTATTTTGTGCACAAATGTTGTTGTTTTAGACATGTCTGGTTTCATTATTGTGTGCACAAATGTTGTTGTTTTAGACATGTGTGGTTTCATTAATGTGTGTACAAATGTTGTCAGGGTTAGACATGTCTGGTTTCATTATTGTGTGTACAAATGTTGTTGTTTTAGACATGTCTGGTTTCATTATTTTGTGCACAAATGTTGTTGCTTTAGACATGTCTGGTTTCATTATTTTGTGCACAAATGTTGTTGTTTTAGACATGTCTGGTTTCATTGTGTGTACAAATGTTGTTGTTTTAGACATGTCTGGTTTCATTATTGTGTGTACAAATGTTGTTGTTTTAGACATGTCTGGTTTCATTGTGTGTACAAATGTTGTTGTTTTAGACATGTCTGGTTTCATTGTGTGTACAAATGTTGTTGTTTTAGACATGTCTGGTTTCATTATTGTGTGTACAAATGTTGTTGTTTTAGACATGTCTGGTTTCATTGTGTGTACAAATGTTGTTGCTTTAGACATGTCTGGTTTCATTATTTTGTGCACAAATGTTGTTGTTTTAGACATGTGTGGTTTCATTAATGTGTGTACAAATGTTGTCAGGGTTAGACATGTCTGGTTTCATTATTTTGTGCACAAATGTTGTTGTTTTAGACATGTCTGGTTTCATTATTTTGTGCACAAATGTTGTTGCTTTAGACATGTCTGGTTTCATTGTGTGTACAAATGTTGTTGCTTTAGACATGTCTGGTTTCATTATTGTGTGCACAAATGTTGTTGTTTTAGACATGTGTGGTTTCATTAATGTGTGTACAAATGTTGTCAGGGTTAGACATGTCTGGTTTCATTATTTTGTGCACAAATGTTGTTGTTTTAGACATGTCTGGTTTCATTATTTTGTGCACAAATGTTGTTGCTTTAGACATGTCTGGTTTCATTATTGTGTGCACAAATGTTGTTGTTTTAGACATGTGTGGTTTCATTAATGTGTGTACAAATGTTGTCAGGGTTAGACATGTCTGGTTTCATTATTGTGTGTACAAATGTTGTTGTTTTAGACATGTCTGGTTTCATTATTGTGTGTACAAATGTTGTTGTTTTTAGTCTGGAGGCATATCCCCAAAAGTGGCCTAGAAAAGGTGGTAGGGGTACACTCATGTTACAAGCTGGCAACAATGTTTTTCTGAAAGCCCAGACCTCTAGGAACCCAAAAAGTCTTGTTGCCAGCTTGGGAAATGGTTTGGACCAGATTTGTGGCCATTTTTCAAAATGGCCGCCTACATTTTTGGTGTTTTCTAATATTTGAGCTCTAGAACTTATATCTGGCTGTCTTAAAGGTCTCTAGGGTTATGACCTTATAACATATAGTCATACAACAATCCTCACCCAAATTGGGGTGCATGGCATATCTATAAGTGGTTTTATTGAAGCAAAAAGGCAAAAATATGCCTGAAAAACGCCTTCATTTTGATTTTTCCAAATCACTAAATTGCATACTGTGAAGTTGTTCTTTGGTCAATTTCTTTCAAAATAGTTTTAAAATTTGCCCAGATCCCTCCTCTTCATTAGCAAATCTTCAGGAATATACCCAAGTTCTCAGAAAATATGTTTTATGCATGATCAGCTACCCCTACCCCCTAAATCACAAAACGTGCCAATTTTCAATATTTCCAGATTCCAACCAATATCATTGTTGTATGACTTTTTCTCATCATGATAGGTCCAAATTAACTTACTCTATGTGATTAGGTGTTAATAAAAATTGAATTTCACACTTTAGTGAAAATCCAAGATGGCTGCCAAATGGCCATAGAATATTTGGTGGCGCGAGACCATAAGACTGCAATTTCATTCAGAGGCACTTCTAAAATGTTCCATTTATACTAAATATATGAGGCACTACTATTCTATAGGTCACATGTATGTGAAAGAGTCTTAATGAGTTGAAGATGTATTATTTTAGAGGGGGACTTTATGTAAAATTTATGTTTTATAACATTTGAATTTCAGGAAAGTAGTGTGGATTTGGAAGTGCCTTGTTTGCGGAGTATATTAGTTCCAACATAGCTGACAAACAAGGCACTTACATAAATGAAGACATAGAAGATTGTAAAATATAAGCTGTGTCATGGCATGGCAAGTTCTCAGAAAATATGTTTTATGCATGATCAGCTACCCCTACCCCCTAAATCACAAAACGTGCCAATTTTCAATATTTCCAGATTCCAACCAATATCATTGCAATATCAACAGTAGCAATACCCCACACATAGCAATATCAACCACACACTGCCCCACACAACCCTCTTGGCATAGTCTCCAAATGTCTTTGTGTCCTTTGGCTTTCCCAATGCCTGAACTAAGGCCATTCCATCAACAATTGTGCATGTTGGTGTGTTAGATGCTGGGGCATTTGCCTGAGACACACCATCTTTCTCTAGAAGAGGTAGCAACTGTAACTTGTTTGTTTGTCTGAGGGTCCCATCAGTATTGGCTAGAGCTAAAGGTACATGGCAAAGTTCTTGTGTGAGAAGTGAATCTATGTCAATATCTCTGCCTGCCTCCATGACAACAATCAGTCGTTGAAACAGATCGCGATCTGCTTTGACAATAGCAGTACCCTTTTTCTTCTTGTCCTTGGACACCTCAACAGCAAACATGGATGCAAATGTCTTCAACTTTTGTTTTGGGATGCTTGTGTGTAGGCTGGTCTTTTTCTCAATGAAACGCTCAGTCACAAAGGTACGGGCCACTTGATGTCCAACCTTCTCCGCACATAGCAGGTCCTTTTTAATTGCGGCATTTGCAATATCCTCAGTAGTGAGACATACAAGTTCCTCAGACTCTTTGTTGAAGACCTCAAATCTCTGAAACATCGACATCAGGCTTTGGACATCAGATTCATCCCTCAGCATCCTTGCTTTTCCAGATTCCTTGTGCACAGACTGGTCATCATTATTATCTTCTGTTACTCCGAGCATGTCCCTAGTTTCATCGGCAATCCTAGCTCTATCGATGTAGGTCAGTCCCCACCGATTTAGGGCAGTTTCAGAGCGTGTGATACCAATGACTCCTCCAGCGATTTTGCCCATCTTGTTGACATGCTCCAGTCCTTGATCATCAGGTACTTGGTTGAACTTTTGTGTGCTTTCCTTCACTCCGAAGTCCCCTTCATTGAAACCTGCCAACACCTCAGGCGCAGTGTGCCCCAGCTGATTCATATCTGCCAGGAACACACTGCCCCATCGCAGGTAGTTTGGCCGGTCGAAGGCTCCGAACCAGTGGAGCATCTCGCGAAAAGTGGTCAGGAACAATTCCCACTTGGCATCTCTGATGGCACGGGTGAACCTCAGGAGGATGCTCACAAGATGCATGTATTGCCGCCAATATACAAATGTGGCATTTGCCTCGTGTTCCCTGTCCATGTCTTCTATTAGGGCACTGACCTGGTAGGCCTTGGGCACCAGACGCCTCAGAGCACTGTAGATGGCCTCATCGTCTGCCTGCTGGAAAGCTCTCGAAAGGTCCTCTGATACCTGATTGATTTCTGCATCAATCTGTACTTCATTTTCATTCAGCCAATGTAGGATCTTCTGCCACAGAATTCGCCATAATGCCTCAAACACAAGCTTGTGGGCACGGATTGTGCGGTTCCATTGTTTCCCGTTGAGGATGTTCTGTGCAGTGTTCTCGCCATACACACCACTTTCTACCAGAATGTCCTTCAAGCCGGAATCTGCCATGTACTGTCCAATAACCTTGGTGAAATTCATTTGAATATGGAAACCACCAAGCATCACCACTAGGTTTTTGCATTTGTCTGGTTTGGCCCACTGCAACATCTTGGCTTTACAGTACAGTTGCTCATCAAAGGTAAGTACTGTATACGTTTGCCCTAGTGCAGCAGTCATCCTTTGGCAGTTTTGAATCACTGTCCAGATGGTGTCAAACTCATGTGCAGGCTCATTGATTATCGGCATAGGCCCTACTGTAGTCTTTGCTGGATTCACATCAGACACACGCTGGTTAAATGCTGTCCAGCCTGGAACATGCTGGTCCTCGGTGTGAGACTGACGTGCAAGGAGCCATGACACATCTATGGCCATAGCCTCAGAGATAACCTGGGCATCCGATTCCATATACCAATCAGCTTTCACAGCTACTGGAAATGTTGCTTCGGGTTTCTGGGTGCCCATGCCTGAAGGTTGAATCTCATTGAAATGCTCTGGCACAGTTACAGATCTGCTACTGCTTGACTTGACATCAGGTGCAATGGTCTTTTCGCCAGGTATGCTTCTTCGAAAGGCAGCAGACTGTGAGGCATGAAAGGAGCCTTGACCGTCAAGGGTCTCCTCTATGATGTCAATGTTATCATTAGCATATCTGATGTATCCTTGGTAGGTAGCTTGTGCAAAATTCAGGGGTATTATTGTGTTGTTTTGCTCAACATATCTGGCCAAGACAGAGTTTGCAAGGGCAGTGTCAGCTCTTCTTACAGTTTCATAACTAACACCATGTCCTGCAGCATGCATTAGTTGCACCAAGTCCTTGGACCTTGTTGCTTGGTGAACAGTGAGAGCTAGCCCTAGTTGCTTTGGTGTCTGCTTTCTGCCACCAGATGCCAAACATACTATGTCCTGTGCTATGCTCAAAATCCTTTTGCTTTCTCCATCATCATCACCTTCGGAGGTCCCTTCAGAATCTTCAAATATGCTGTCACAATCACACAGCAGGCGTAGGAAAATGTAAAGGCTTTCAGGAACCACCTTCTGTGCACTTTCAGTATTGATGTCTCCAATATCTGAGTGTCCTGGCATTGTCTTGATGTCATTTCTCATTTTGACTGCCACTCTGTAAAGCCAACTCAAGAGTTCATTGTCCTTTGTTTCGGCTGAGAAAGATGGAATGTGCTGGGAGGTTTCATCAGAATCTTGTATCTCACTTTGTTCTAGCTCATCTGCCATCTCTGCTAAGTTCTGAACAACAATACCTGTTTGAATTAGTGGGAAGACTAGAAGTGAATCCTGTTGATTCATGGACTGTACAAAATCTGCCCTATCTCCTAATACCCTTTTGACTTTGTTCTTGAATGCTTTGTAACTCTGTCGGTCACATTGCTCCACACAGACACTGAAGTCTCTTCTCATCATGTAACAGTATTGGTGCCAGATGGTTTTCATGGTATAGATGTCTCCTCCAGACAGCCCAGCATCCACCTCCTCGATCATTTTGTTGAAACAAACATCTGGTGGATATTCTGGGCCTTCTTCTACCACAGTTGACTCAGACTTCCTCCTGAAGGTTACATAACAAGGAAGGTGGTACTTCCCTTCAGCAGCTATTAGGTCACTTATTCCTGCCAACCGGCATCTCATAATCTTGTTCTTTTGAGCATCATTTAGTATTCTGTCTGAGGTCTCTAAAGTGGCTACATTCCTCAATTGCTTTCCTGCCTTATCCTCCTGACAGAAAATACATTTGTCCCAGGACACTGAAGCAACTGATGCTCTAGAAGAGGGGCGAATGCATGTAGATGGTTGGTCACACGAGTCCTTTGCTTCCTTTTCATGCCGATTTTTCAGTCTCTCAATATGGTTGGCATGTGTAAACTTTGAATAACAGCCCCTGTGCCATACTATGTGTTCTTTTTCATCATCAAGGTCAATACTCTGTATTCTGTCAAGTGTTGAGATGTACTCATGGTCATGGTATTTCTGTCTCGTAATCACACAGTCTTTAAAGCGTTCGAGACCAACATCTGTGGGCTTGGTTGTCTTTTCATTTTTTCTGTTGCCTTGGCAAATGAAGCATGTGCTCCAGTCGATGTCCAGTGCAACTGATTCTCTCTTCCGTCTCCCGCCTATCACAGCTACAGGTTCCATCTTCATTCATATCTGGAAAGAGACAAAGACTATGTCTACCACAACACTGAAAGCTATTTACAGCACATGCAACAAGCAATATGTTATAGTACATTGTTAACACAACAATTATGTTAAAATGATGATTCGGGCAGGACCTGAGGAAGGATACAAAGGAAAGCATCATTATTGCAATATATTATGTCTCAAAAATGTGTTGGTATCAAATGGTAGACTGCATTACCTTAACTTAACGTCATAATGTGAAATATTATATTTTATTGGCCATTTGGCAGCCATCTTGGATTTTCACTAAAGTGTGAAATTCAATTTTTATTAACACCTAATCACATAGAGTAAGTTAATTTGGACCTATCATGATGAGAAAAAGTCATACAACAATGATATTGGTTGGAATCTGGAAATATTGAAAATTGGCACGTTTTGTGATTTAGGGGGTAGGGGTAGCTGATCATGCATAAAACATATTTTCTGAGAACTTGGGTATATTCCTGAAGATTTGTTAATGAAGAGGAGGGATCTGGGCAAATTTTAAAACTATTTTGAAAGAAATTGACCAAAGAACAACTTCACAGTATGCAATTTAGTGATTTGGAAAAATCAAAATGAAGGCGTTTTTCAGGCATATTTTTGCCTTTTTGCTTCAATAAAACCACTTATAGATATGCCATGCACCCCAATTTGGGTGAGGATTGTTGTATGACTATATGTTATAAGGTCATAACCCTAGAGACCTTTAAGACTAAGAGGAACGCGCTGTAGCCACTCAACTCAAACATCATCTCTCTGCCAATAACCTGTATGAAACATTCCAATCCGGATTCCGCTCAAACCACAGTACTGAAACTGCTCTCCTCAAAATCACCAACGACCTTCTCCTCTCCTCTGACGCTGGCAACCTCAACATTCTCGTCCTCCTCGACCTCAGCGCTGCCTTTGACACCATCGATCACACTATCCTCCTCACCCGACTTGAATCCACCTTTAACGTTACCGGCTCTGCCCTCTCTTGGATTAAATCATACCTCTCTGACAGATGCCAGTTCATCTCCATCAATAACTGCAAATCCCCCACTGCTCCCCTCCCCCAAGGTGTCCCCCAAGGTTCAGTTCTTGGCCCCCTCCTCTTCATCCTTTACCTGTCCCCGCTCGGTCACTTAATCCGCCGTCATGGTCTCCAATTCCACTGCTTCGCCGATGACATCCAGCTTTTCATCTCCACCAAGTCCGTCTCCACCGACACCCACTCTATCCTGACAAACTGCATCACTGAAATAAAATCCTGGCTTCAAATCAACTTCCTCAAGCTTAACTGTGATAAATCTGAAATAATCATCATTGGCCCAAAAACGCTCACAAAATCCACCCATAACTTTGCCCTCAACATCGACGGTATCCCAGTATCCACCTCCCCTCACATCCGGAATCTTGGCGTCATCTTTGACCAAACCCTTTCCTTCGACAAATACACTAAACAGATCACAAAGTCAGCCTTCTTTCACCTGAAAAACATTGCCCGTCTCCGCTCATCCCTCTCCTCCACGGCTGCAGAAACCCTCATCCACGCCTTCATCACCTCCCGTCTGAAATACTGCAATAGCCTCCTCTATGGTTCACCCTCAAAAATCACCAATAAACTCCAATACATTCAGAACTCCGCTGCCCGTCTACTCACCCATTCCCGGACCCGTGACCACATCACCCCCGTCCTTTACAAGCTTCACTGGCTCCCCATCCCCCAGAGAATCCAGTACAAAATCCTCCTCTTGACATACAAAGCCCTCCATAACCTGGCCCCATCCTACCTGGCTGACCTCCTCTCCAGACACACTCCCACCCGCAACCTCCGCTCTGCTGGTACCAACCTCCTGACCCCCTCCATCCGGACCAAATTCAGATCCTGGGGGGACAGGGCCTTCTCCATCGCTGCTCCCACCCTCTGGAACTCACTACCTCACACCATCAGAGACTCCTCCTCACTCACCACATTCAAAACATCACTAAAGACCCACCTGTTCAACACTGCATTCAACATTCAACCCACAGCATTTAACCCCTGACTATCTCTTCTCCTTCTCCCTCCTTTTGCTTTAAATATTTCCCTATTGATTCTTGTCTTTTTGCAATTGTTGTTTTCATGTATTGTTATGCATTATGTTTGCCACTCTGTCAAAGCGCCTTTGGGCTTCTGGAAAAGCGCTATACAAAATAAATGAATTATTATTATTATTATTAAGACAGCCAGATATAAGTTCTAGAGCTCAAATATTAGAAAACACCAAAAATGTAGGCGGCCATTTTGAAAAATGGCCACAAATCTGGTCCAAACCATTTCCCAAGCTGGCAACAAGACTTTTTGGGTTCCTAGAGGTCTGGGCTTTCAGAAAAACATTGTTGCCAGCTTGTAACATGAGTGTACCCCTACTGTCACATTTCCTGGAAGTGCCTCCAGACTATTTAGACATGTCTGGTTTCATTATTGTGTGTACAAATGTTGTTGTTTTAGACCTGTCTGGTTTCAATATTGTGTGTACAAATGTTGTCAGGGTTAGACATGTCTGGTTTCTTTATTGTGTGTGCAAATGTTGTCAGGGTTAGACATGTCTGGTTTCTTTATTGTGTGTACAAATGTTGTTGTTTTAGACATGTCTGGTTTCAGTGTGTACAAATGTTGTTATTTCAGACATGTCTGGTTTCATTGTGTGTACAAATGTTGTTGTTTTAGACATGTCTGGTTTCATTGTGTGTACAAATGTTGTTGTTTTAGACATGTCTGGTTTCATTATTGTGTGTACAAATGTTGTTGTTTTAGACATGTCTGGTTTCATTATTGTGTGTACAAATGTTGTTGTTTTAGACATGTCTGGTTTCATTGTGTGTACAAATTTTGTTGTTTTAGACATGTCTGGTTTCTTTATTGTGTGTACAAATGTTGTTGTTTTCGACATGTCTGGTTTCATTATTGTGTGTACAAATGTTGTTGTTTTAGACATGTCTGGTTTCATTATTGTGTGTACAAATGTTGTTGTTTTAGACCTGTCTGGGTTCACTATTGTGTGTACAAATGTTGTTGTTTTAGACATGCCTGGTTTCATTATTGTGTGTACAAATGTTGTTTTGACATGTCTGGTTTCATTATTGTGTGTACAAATGTTGTTGTTTTAGACATATTGTTACGAAGTCCTGTACAATCTCCTGGTCTCGGTAACCTCCGAACCCCGAGAGGAGCCCCGGCAGAAAAATATGTTACCCTGTGTTGAAAATAAATAGTGAAACCACACCAATGATTACAAATGAACAAAATTGTATGAGAAATCATACACAGGAATCATGGTTCAACAAATGGCCATAAAGAGTGCACTCTATTTACCATTAATAAAGTCAGGTAACTCACTGCGCTGCCAGCGAGTGAAAGGACACTCCTCAATGTCTCTATTACCTTTTCCAAGGCGTATGTGATTCGCTCCAGCGGTCGATAGAACGAAATCTGGTTGAAGCCCGAATGTCACTCTCCGGTCGATATCCGAAGCTCGTACAGTTGGCCTTGGAGATTGCCCCGCCAAACTGTACAAAGGCGCCCTCCAGAGTCGCACCTTCACCGCTCACTCAGCAACCCGCAATGTAATTGGAGACGAAGCGGTCGCACACACACACATCCCCGACAGACGGTAGGGAGTTGGTGTGAAGATGACGCGAGGCAAAACCTTCGTTGGTATCCAAAGTGCGGGGTTCAAAATGGCCGATGGCTCCTGCTTGAGCCGATGTGACGAGGCGAGGATTCGTCGGAATCACAGCGCCCAAATCTGACTACGCAGATTTCTCCCCTCCAGCAATAATTCCTATCGCCGGATGTCCTTTCAAGGAACTCAAAATTCCCTCGCGACTGTCGGTAGACCTTGCTCGTTACGGAGCGCTGACGTCACGCGTCTTCTCCGACTTTGCTCGCGCCGCTTCTTTCTCTTCCTTCCGCTCTTCTGGTTCGGTTTCCTGTATCATTTTAAAGTTAGCCTTTTTAACTTTAAATCACCGTTCCTGAATAATAAACCTTTTGAAGATAATAATAGTACCTAATATCAGAGCTACGTCAAGTGGGTGAAAACCACAATAACGGAAGTTATGAATCCGTAACACTCCCCCCCCCCCCCCCCCCTCAAGAAAGAAAGTTTGAACACAGCGAAAACTTTCTTTGCATGCAAACTCTTTAAACAAACAAAAATTAACTCACAACCCCAAAGCACCAATTCCCGTGAGCAACAATAATTATCAACATCTCCCAAAAATAAAGCAACAAAACTTCAAACAACTTACAGAGATTGCCAAAGTTCATTTACTCGAGACCAAGCGTCAACCACAACATTGTCCCTGCCCTTTACAGGTTCAATTTCCCAGTTGGACTCCTGCAAAGCCAAACTCCATCTCAGCACCTTCTGATTTTTTTTCTTAGTTTCTTTTGAATGAAGGTTAAGGGGCTGTGATCAAAATCCAAAGTCAAGCAAGTCTACAGCACTTTTCCCCGGGAGGCCGAGCTGAAAGCCAGGTTCCATGGTGGTTGGGTGGTGAGGGCTGGAAGTATTCACTGCATGGACGCCTTTAGGAACGTGGAGTTCACGGTTAGTCCATGCAGGAAAGTTCACTACATGGACGCCTTTAGGAACGTGGAGTTCAAGGTTAGTCCGTGCAGGAAAGTTCACTACATGGACGCCTTTAGGAACGGTTAATCCGTGGAAGAATCTTGGCTCGGCGGCTTCGCAGCATTCAGTGCTTCAACTTTTCCGAACTTTCATAATAATTACGGTGGGACCGCTTGTCACTGTAGTCACATGAATAGCGGTCTCCTTCTTGGCCACTACTCTGACAATCCTTCCTTCGGGAGCTGCCGTAACTCTGGGAGCCTCCATAATAATATCGATTGTGGCCACCACCAAAACTACTACTCCATTGTCCTCTTCTGTAGCCCCCACGACCCCTATGAAATGCCTTCCCTACTGTTATGGTCCGCCCCTCCAACTCCTTGCTATTCAGATCCTTTTCTGCATCTCTGGCGTCCTTTGAGTTTTCAAACATGACAAAGCCAAACCCTCTTGACTTTTGTGTCTCCCTGTCTTTTATCAGCAGCACTTCCCAAAGTGGTCCATCTTTGATGAAGGCAGACTCCAGAACATCTTCCTTTGTTTTGAAGTTCAGTCCACCCACAAATAACTTGCTAAATTTGTCGCCATCCCTAACTGGGGTGGTGTTATTTCCCTACTGGGCTTTTTAACAACCATCGGGTTACCATAAACTTGACCACCGGCCAAATCGTTCCCGATAACAACAGATACTCCTTCTACAGGAAGAGTGGCTTGTAAACCTACGGTGACCGGTCCTGACACCACATCGGACTCCAAATGGATGGCATGAAGTGGAGCTCTAACACAGCCACAAATCCCCTGTAAACGAACACTATCACCAGTTGCCGTCTCTTCTGACAATGGCAAGATGCCTTCCAGCATTAAAGATTGATGTGCTCCGGTGACCCTCAATACCCTAACAGGTCTCCGGTTAGTCGAGGCTCCATCCAGTGACACAAACCCCTCTGAAATAAATGGTTGGTAACCCTTTTGAGGGCGATTACTCACATTTCCCATTGCATTCGGAGTGGTACTAGTTGAACACTACTCCTGATTTTCCTTTCCCAGAGCATAACAGTGGGACATCAAATGTCCAGGTTTATGGCAAAAAGCGCAAGTTGGCCCGAAGGAGAACCTCGTGGTTTGTCTGCTGCCCCCCGGAGGGTAAGTCTGCCTTGGAACTGCTGTCTTCGGATTCCTAGAAGTCGTGGTATCAGATTGGTCCTCATATTCATCTCGAGGCCACCCCCATGAATTTTCGTTCTCAGCCCCTGATGTACCATACTCCCCATGCTAGGTCTGGGCGAGAAGTTCGGTTTGTGGAACCCCATCCTGTGGGTTAAGGCATAGTCATCAGCAATGGCTGCTGCCTCATACAGCTTTGGTACTTTCCTTTCCTCCAGATGAACTTTAATGTCCTCGTGGACACACTGTTGGAATTCCTCCACGAGGCTCAATTGTCGCAATAGTTCGAAGTCTTTCCCAACTCCTTTTGTATCACACCACCGATCAAACATGGTTCTTGCATTCTGGCAATCTCCACATGGGTCTCACTCTCCCTCTTCCTGGCATTCCGGAATTTTTGCCGGTAAGCTTCAGGGACCAATTCATAGGCTTTGAGAATGGTTTTCTTCACTATCTCATAATCTGCACATTGCTCAATCGGTAAAGTCGAATAAATATCTTGAGTTTGACCCACCAGAACACTTTGCACTGACATGGTCCAGGACTCCTCCGGCCATTTTAGCATTCGAGCCACTTTCTCAAAGTGTAGAAAAAACTTGGCTACCTCCTTTTCATTGAAGAGTGGAACCATCCTAACATGTCTACCAACATCCCATGTGTTCTGGCTAGGTGTCGAACCAGTCAGCATGGATGGTACCTCTCCCCGTTCTCTCATTAACTCCAGCTTCTTGACTTTAATGTCCTGCTGACGCGCCAATTCACAGTCCTTTAACTCCCTTTCGGCTTTTCTCTCCTCTGCTTCGAGTTCTCTTGCAGCTCTCCTTTCCTCTGCTTTTTTGTCTTCTAACCTTTCCTGGAGTTCTCTTTCAACTCTCCTTTCCTCTGCTTTTTCCTCTTCTAACCTTTCCTGGAGTTCTCTTTACTGTGCTTTTAACCTTTCTTGGAGTTCTCTTTCCTGTGCTTTTAACCTTTCCTGGCTCTGCAATTGCATCTCAGTTTTTTTGGAGCTCCACATTTTCTTGTTCTTCTGGTAACCAATCCAAGGCTCCCTCTCTCCATGTTCCTAGTTCCACCATAGATTCTATCACCACTGTCTGCATCTCTGTTTTCTTCATTTTAGCTCGGACCTCCAAGCTAAAATGTTTGGTCAATCTCAAGAGTTCCGATTTTAGTAACGCTCGGAACTGTGCCTCACTAGGTGTCGCTGTAAACTTCTCTGCGTCAAACTCCATGGTGACTATCCGTTAACACCTGTTAACCTCCGCACAAGAAATTCCCCCCCCCCCCCCCCCCAAAAAAATATTTTTTGTTTGTTTTTTGAAAAATTTGGGAATGTTGAAATATTTCCAAAATTGGAAAATTTGGGAATGCTAGGGAATTCTTTCCCGGACGAAATTTAGGGAATTTAATCAGCAAAGTCGAGCCCCCCCCAATGTTTCCACAGTACAAACCCCCAATTTCTATCTGGATCAATCCCAAATGGACGTTTTTAGGGAATTAAATCCCAGTCGAAGACACAATTGTCAATTGTCAATTGGAGTCAATTGGACGAGCACCCAATTTCTGTTACGAAGTCCTCTACAATCTCCTGAGCTCGGTAACCACCGAACCCCGAGAGGAGCCCCGGCAGAAAAATATGTTACCCTCTGTTGAAAATCAATAGCGAAACCACACCAATGATTACAAATGAACAAAATTGTATTAGAAATCATACACAGGAATCACGGTACAACAAATGGCCATTAAGAGTGCACGCTATTTACCATTAATAAAGTCAGGTAATTCACCCCGAGCCAGCGAGTGAAAGGACACTCCTCAATGTCACTATAACCTTTTCCAAGGTGTATGTGATTCGCTCCAGCGGTCGATAGAACAAAATCCGGTCGAAGCCCAAATCTCGCTCTCCGGTCGATATCCGAAGCGCGTTCAGTTGGCCTTGGAGATCGCCCCGCCAAACTGTACAAAGGCACCCTCCAGAGGCGCACCTTCACCGCTCACTCAGCAACCCGCAACGTAATTGGAGACGAAGCGGTCGCACACACACATCCCCGACAGACGGTAGAGTGTTGGTGTGAAGATGACGCGAGGCAAAACCTTCGTTGGTATCCAAAGCGCGGGGTTCAAAATGGCCGACAGCTCCTGCTTGAGCCGATGTGACGAGGTGAGATTTGTCGGAATCACAGCGCCCAAATCTGACAACGCAGATTTCTCCCCTCCAGCGATAATTCCTATCGCCGGATGACCTTTCAAGGAACTCAAAATTCCCTCGCGACTGTCGGTAGACATTGCTTGTTACGGAGCGCTGACATCACGCGTCTTCTCCGACTTTGCTCACGCTGCTTCTTTCTCTTCCTTCCTCTCTTCCGGTTCGGTTTCCTGTACCAATTTAAAGTTAGCCTTTTTAACTTTAAATAACCGTTCCTCAATAATAAACCTTTTGAAGATAATAATAGTACCTAATATCAGAGCCACGTCAAGTGGGTGAAAACCACAATAACGGAAGTTACGAATCTGGAACAATATCTAGTTTCATTATTCTGTGTACCAATGTTGTTGATTTAGACATGTCTGGTTTCATTGTTGTGTGTATACATGTTGTTTTAGACATGTCTGGTTTCATTATTATGTGTACAAATGTTTTAGACATGTCTGGTTTCATGATTGTGTGCACACATGTTGTTGTTTTAGATATGTCTGGTTTCATTATTGTGTGTACAAATGTTGTTGTTTTAGACATGTCTGGTTTCATTGTTGTGTGTATACATGTTGTTGTTTTAGACATGTCCGGTTTCATTATTGTTTGTGCACATGTTGTTGTTTTAGACATGTCTGGTTTCATTATTGTGTGCACAAATGTTTTAGACATGTCTGGTTTCATTATTGTGTGTACACATGTTGTTGTTTTAGATATGTCTGCTTTCATTATTGTGTGTACAAATGTTGTTGTTTTAGACATGTCTGCTTTCATTGTTGTGTGTATACATGTTGTTTTAGACATGTCTGGTTTCATTATTGTGTGTACACATGTTGTTGTTTTATACATGTCTGGTTTCATTATTGTGTGTACAAATGTTGTTGTTTTATACATGTCTGGTTTCATTATTGTGTGTACAAATGTTGTTTTAGACATGTCTGGTTTCATTATTGTGTGTACACATGATGTTGTTTTAGATATGTCTGGTTTCATTATTGTGTGTACACATGTTGTTTCAGACATGTCTGGTTCCATTGTTGTGTGAACAAATGTGATTTCTTTCGACATGTCTGGTTTCATTGTTGTGTGTACAAATGTTGTTGTTTTAGACAGGCCTGGTTTCATTATTGTGTGCACAAATATTGTTGTTTTAGGCATGCCTGGTTTCATTACTGTGTGTACAAATGTTGTTGTTTTAGACATGCCTGGTTTCATTGTTGTGTGTACAAATGTTGTTGTTTTAGACATGCCTGGTTTCATTATTGTGTGCACAAATATTGTTGTTTTAGACATGCCTGGTTTCATTACTGTGTGTACAAATGTTGTTGTTTTAGACATGCCTGGTTTCATTGTTGTGTGAACAAATGTTGCTGTTTTAGACATGCCTGGTTTCATTATTGTGTGTACAAATGTTGTTGTTTTAGACATGCCTGGTTTCAATATTGTGTGTACAAATGTTGTTGATTTAGACATGTCTGGTTTCATTACTGTGTGTACAAATGTTGTTGTTTTAGAAATGTCTGGTTTCATTGTTGTGTGTACACATGTTGTTGTTTTAGACACGTCTGGTTTCATTATTGTGTGTACAAATGTTGTTGTTTTAGACATACCTGGTTTCATTATTGTGTGTACAAATGTTGTTGTTTTAGACATACCTGGTTTCATTATTGTGTGTACAAATGTTGTTGTTTTAGACATGCCTGGTTTCATTATTGTGTGTACAAATGTTGTTGTTTTAGACATACCTGGTTTCATTATTGTGTGTACAAATGTTGTTGTTTTAGACATGCCTTGTTTCAATATTGTGTGTACAAATGTTGTTGTTTTAGACATGCCTGGTTTCATTATTGTGTGCACAAAAGTTGTTGTTTTAGACATGTCTGGTTTCATTATTGTGTTTACAAATGTTGTTGTTTTAGACATGTCTGGTTTCATTGTTGTGTGTACAAATGTTGTTATTTCAGACATGTCTGGTTTCATTGTTCTGTGTACAAATGTTGTTGTTTTAGACATGTCTGGTTTCATTGTTGTGTGTTCACATGTTGTTGTCTTAGACATGCCTGGTTTCATTGTTGTGTGTTCACATGTTGTTGTTTTAAACATGTCTGATTTCATTGTTGTGTGTACAAATGTTGTTTTAGACATGTCTGGTTTCATTGTTGTGTGTTTACATGTTGTTGTTTTAGACATGTCTGGTTTCATTATTGTGTGTACAAATGTTGTTGTTTTAGACATGTCTGGTTTCATTGTTGTGTGTACAAATGTTGTTGTTTTAGACATGTCTGGTTTCATTGTTGTGTGTTCACATGTTGTTGTTTTCGACATGCCTGGTTTCATTACTGTGTGTACAAATGTTGTTGTTTTAGACATGCCTGGTTTCATTGTTGTGTGTTCACATGTTGTGGTTTTAAACATGTCTGGTTTCATTGTTGTGTGTACAAATGTTGTTTTAGACATGTCTGGTTTCATTGTTGTGTGTTCACATGTTGTTGTTTTAGACATGTCTGGTTTCATTATTGTGTGGACAAATGTTGTTGTTTTAGACATGTCTGGTTTCATTGTTGTGTGTACAAATGTTGTTGTTTTAGAAATGTCTGGTTTCATTGTTGTGTGTTCACATGTTGTTGTTTTAGACATGTCTGGTTTCATTGTTGTGTGTTCACATGTTGTTGTTTTAGACATGCCTGGTTTCATTATTGTGTGTTCACATGTTGTTGTTTTAGACATGCCTGGTTTCATTGTTGTGTGTACAAATGTTGTTGTTTTAGACATGTCTGGTTTCATTGTTGTGTGTTCACATGTTGTTGTTTTAGACATGTCTGGTTTCATTGTTGTGTGTTCACATGTTGTTGTTTTGGACATGTCTTGTTTCATTATTGTGTGTTCACATGTTGTTGTTTTAGACATGCCCGGTTTCATTGTTGTGTGTTCACATGTTGTTGTTTTAGACATGTCTGGTTTCATTGTTGTGTGTACAAATGTTGTTGTTTTCGACATGCCTGGTTTCATTATTGTGTGTACAAATGTTGTTGTTTTAGACATGTCTGATTTCATTACTGTGTGTACAAATGTTGTTGTTTTAGACATGTCTGGTTTCAGTATTGTGTGTTCACATGTTGTTGTTTTATACATGTCTGGTTTCATTTCTGTGTGTACAAATGTTGTTGTTTTAGACATGTCTGATTTCATTACTGTGTGTACAAATGTTGTTGTTTTAGACATGTCTGGTTTCAGTATTGTGTGTTCACATGTTGTTGTTTTATACATGTCTGGTTTCATTTCTGTGTGTACAAATGTTGTTGTTTTAGACATGTCTGGTTTCATTACTGTGTATACAAATGTTGTTGTTTTAGACATGTCTGGTTTCATTAATGTGTGTTCACATGTTGTTGTTTTAGACATGTCTGGTTTCATTAATGTGTGTACAAATGTTGTTGTTTTAGACATGTCTGGTTTCATTGTTGTGTGTACAAATGTTATTGTTTTAGACATGTTTGGTTTCATTATTGTGTTCACATGTTGTTGTTTTAGACATGTCTGGTTTCATTTCTGTGTGTACAAATGTTGTTGTTTTAGACATGTCTGGTTTCATTACTGTGTGTACAAATGTTGTTGTTTTAGACATGTCTGGTTTCATTAATGTGTGTACAAATGTTGTTGTTTTAGACATGTCTGGTTTCATTCTTGTGTGTACAAATGTTGTTGTTTTAGACATGTCTGGTTTCATTGTTGTGTGTACAAATATTGTTGTTTTAGACATGTCTGGTTTCATTGTTGTGTGTTCACATGTTGTTGTTTTAGACATGTCTGGTTTCATTGCTGTGTGTACAAATGTTGTTGTTTTAGACATGTTTGGTTTCATTGTTGTGTGTACAAATGTTGTTGTTTTAGACATGTCTGGTTTCATTGTTGTGTGTACAAATGTTGTTGTTTTAGACATGTCTGATTTCATTACTGTGTGTACAAATGTTGTTGTTTTAGACATGTCTGGTTTCATTATTGTGTGTTCACATGTTGTTATTTTAGACATGTCTGGTTTCATTTCTGTGTGTACAAATGTTGTTGTTTTAGACATGTCTGGTTTCATTGTTGTGTGTTCACATGTTGTTGTTTTAGACATGTCTGATTTCATTACTGTGTGTACAAATGTTGTTGTTTTAGACATGTCTGGTTTCATTGTTGTGTGTTCACATGTTGTTGTTTTAGACATGTCTGGTTTCATTGTTGTGTGTTCACATGTTGTTGTTTTAGACATGTCTGATTTCATTACTGTGTGTACAAATGTTGTTGTTTTAGACGTGTCTGATTTCATTACTGTGTGTACAAATGTTGTTGTTTTAGACATGTCTGATTTCATTACTGTGTGTACAAATGTTGTTGTTTTAGACATGTCTGGTTTCATTGTTGTGTGTTCACATGTTGTTGTTTTAGACATGTCTGGTTTCATGATTGTGTGAACAAATGTTGTTGTTTTAGACATGTCTGGTTTCATTAATGTGTGTACAAATGTTGTTGTTTTAGACATGTCTGGTTTCATTGTTGTGTGTTCACATGTTGTTGTTTTAGACATGTCTGGTTTCATTGTTGTGTGTTCACATGTTGTTGTTTTAGACATGTTTGGTTTCATTACTGTGTGTACAAATGTTGTTGTTTTAGACATGTTTGGTTTCATTATTGTGTTCACATGTTGTTGTTTTAGACATGTCTGGTTTCATTTCTGTGTGTACAAATGTTGTTGTTTTAGACATGTCTGGTTTCATTACTGTGTGTACAAATGTTGTTGTTTTAGACATGTCTGGTTTCATTAATGTGTGTACAAATGTTGTTGTTTTAGACATGTCTGGTTTCATTGTTGTGTGTACAAATGTTGTTGTTTTAGACATGTCTGGTTTCATTGTTGTGTGTACAAATGTTGTTGTTTTAGACATGTCTGGTTTCATTGTTGTGTGTTCACATGTTGTTGTTTTAGACATGTCTGGTTTCATTGTTGTGTGTACAAATGTTGTTGTTTTAGACATGTTTGGTTTCATTGTTGTGTGTACAAATGTTGTTGTTTTAGACATGTCTGGTTTCATTGTTGTGTGTACAAATGTTGTTGTTTTAGACATGTCTGGTTTCATTGTTGTGTGTTCACATGTTGTTGTTTTAGACATGTCTGGTTTCATTGTTGTGTGTTCACATGTTGTTGTTTTAGACATGTCTGATTTCATTACTGTGTGTACAAATGTTGTTGTTTTAGACATGTCTGGTTTCATTACTGTGGAACAAATGTTGTTGTTTTAGACATGTCTGATTTCATTACTGTGTGTACAAATGTTGTTGTTTTAGACATGTCTCGTTTCATTATTGTGTGTTCACATGTTGTTTTAGACATGTCTGGTTTCATTTCTGTGTGTACAAATGTTGTTGTTTTAGACATGTCTGGTTTCAATGTTGTGTGTTCACATGTTGTTGTTTTAGACATGTCTGATTTCATTACTGTGTGTACAAATGTTGTTGTTTTAGACATGTCTGGTTTCATTGTTGTGTGTTCACATGTTGTTGTTTTAGACATGTCTGGTTTCACTGTTGTGTGTTCACATGTTGTTGTTTTAGACATGTCTGGTTTATTATTGTGTGTTCACATGTTGTTGTTTTAGACATGTCTGGTTTCATTTCTGTGTGTACAAATGTTGTTGTTTTAGACATGTCTGGTTTCAATGTTGTGTGTTCACATGTTGTTGTTTTAGACATGTCCGATTTCATTACTGTGTGTACAAATGTTGTTGTTTTAGACATGTCTGGTTTCATTGTTGTGTGTTCACATGTTGTTGTTTTAGACATGTCTGGTTTCATTAATGTGTGTTCACATGTTGTTGTTTTAGACATGTCTGGTTTCATTAATGTGCGTACAAATGTTGTTGTTTTAGACATGTCTGGTTTCATTGTTGTGTGTACAAATGTTGTTGTTTTAGACATGTTTGGTTTCATTATTGTGTTCACATGTTGTTGTTTTAGACATGTCTGGTTTCATTTCTGTGTGTACAAATGTTGTTGTTTTAGAAATGTCTGGTTTCATTACTGTGTGTACAAATGTTGTTGTTTTAGACATGTCTGGTTTCATTAATGTGTGTACAAATGTTGTTGTTTTAGACATGTCTGGTTTCATTGTTGTGTGTACAAATGTTGTTGTTTTAGACATGTCTGGTTTCATTGTTGTGTGTACAAATATTGTTGTTTTAGACATGTCTGGTTTCATTGTTGTGTGTTCACATGTTGTTGTTTTAGACATGTCTGGTTTCATTGTTGTGTGTACAAATGTTGTTGTTTTAGACATGTTTGGTTTCATTGTTGTGTGTACAAATGTTGTTGTTTTAGACATGTCTGGTTTCATTGTTGTGTGTACAAATGTTGTTGTTTTAGACATGTCTGATTTAATTACTGTGTGTACAAATGTTGTTGTTTTAGACATGTCTGGTTTCATTATTGTGTGTTCACATGTTGTTATTTTAGACATGTCTGGTTTCATTTCTGTGTGTACAAATGTTGTTGTTTTAGACATGTCTGGTTTCATTGTTGTGTGTTCACATGTTGTTGTTTTAGACATGTCTGATTTCATTACTGTGTGTACAAATGTTGTTGTTTTAGACATGTCTGGTTTCATTGTTGTGTGTTCACATGTTGTTGTTTTAGACATGTCTGGTTTCATTGTTGTGTGTTCACATGTTGTTGTTTTAGACATGTCTGATTTCATTACTGTGTGTACAAATGTTGTTGTTTTAGACATGTCTGATTTCATTACTGTGTGTACAAATGTTGTTGTTTTAGACATGCCTGGTTTCATTACTGTGTGTACAAATGTTGTTGTTTTAGACATGTCTGATTTCATTACTGTGTGTACAAATGTTGTTGTTTTAGACATGTCTGGTTTCATTGTTGTGTGTTCACATGTTGTTGTTTTAGACATGTCTGGTTTCATTATTGTGTGTTCACATGTTGTTGTTTTAGACATGTCTGGTTTCATTTCTGTGTGTACAAATGTTGTTGTTTTAGACATGTCTGGTTTCATTGTTGTGTGTTCACATGTTGTTGTTTTAGACATGTCTGGTTTCATGATTGTGTGAACAAATGTTGTTGTTTTAGACATGTCTGGTTTCATTAATGTGTGTACAAATGTTGTTGTTTTAGACATGTCTGGTTTCATTGTTGTGTGTTCACATGTTGTTGTTTTAGACATGTCTGGTTTCATTGTTGTGTGTTCACATGTTGTTGTTTTAGACATGTTTGGTTTCATTACTGTGTGTACAAATGTTGTTGTTTTAGACATGTTTGGTTTCATTATTGTGTTCACATGTTGTTGTTTTAGACATGTCTGGTTTCATTTCTGTGTGTACAAATGTTGTTGTTTTAGACATGTCTGGTTTCATTACTGTGTGTACAAATGTTGTTGTTTTAGACATGTCTGGTTTCATTAATGTGTGTACAAATGTTGTTGTTTTAGACATGTCTGGTTTCATTGTTGTGTGTACAAATGTTGTTGTTTTAGACATGTCTGGTTTCATTGTTGTGTGTACAAATGTTGTTGTTTTAGACATGTCTGGTTTCATTGTTGTGTGTTCACATGTTGTTGTTTTAGACATGTCTGGTTTCATTGTTGTGTGTACAAATGTTGTTGTTTTAGACATGTTTGGTTTCATTGTTGTGTGTACAAATGTTGTTGTTTTAGATATGTCTGGTTTCATTGTTGTGTGTACAAATGTTGTTGTTTTAGACATGTCTGGTTTCATTGTTGTTTGTTCACATGTTGTTGTTTTAGACATGTCTGATTTCATTACTGTGTGTACAAATGTTGTTGTTTTAGACATGTCTGGTTTCATTGTTGTGTGTTCACATGTTGTTGTTTTAGACATGTCTGGTTTCATTGTTGTGTGTTCACATGTTGTTGTTTTAGACATGTCTGGTTTCATTGTTGTGTGTTCACATGTTGTTGTTTTAGACATGTCTGATTTCATTACTGTGTGTACAAATGTTGTTGTTTTAGACATGCCTGGTTTCATTACTGTGTGTACAAATGTTGTTGTTTTAGACATGTCTGATTTCATTACTGTGTGTACAAATGTTGTTGTTTTAGACATGTCTGGTTTCATTATTGTGTGTTCACATGTTGTTGTTTTGGACATGTCTGGTTTCATTTCTGTGTGTACAAATGTTGTTGTTTTAGACATGTCTGATTTCATTACTGTGTGTACAAATGTTGTTGTTTTAGACATGCCTGGTTTCATTACTGTGGTACAAATGTTGTTGTTTTAGACATGTCTGATTTCATTACTGTGTGTACAAATGTTGTTGTTTTAGACATGTCTGGTTTCATTATTGTGTGTTCACATGTTGTTGTTTTAGACATGTCTGGTTTCATTTCTGTGTGTACAAATGTTGTTGTTTTAGACATGTCTGGTTTCAATGTTGTGTGTTCACATGTTGTTGTTTTAGACATGTCTGATTTCATTACTGTGTGTACAAATGTTGTTGTTTTAGACATGTCTGGTTTCATTGTTGTGTGTTCACATGTTGTTGTTTTAGACATGTCTGGTTTCACTGTTGTGTGTTCACATGTTGTTGTTTTAGACATGTCTGATTTCATTACTGTGTGTACAAATGTTGTTGTTTTAAACATGTCTGATTTCATTACTGTGTGTACAAATGTTGTTGTTTTAGACATGCCTGGTTTCATTACTGTGTGTACAAATGTTGTTGCTTTAGACATGTCTGATTTCATTACTGTGTGTACAAATGTTGTTGTTTTAGACATGTCTGGTTTCATTATTGTGTGTTCACATGTTGTTGTTTTAGACATGTCTGGTTTCATTTCTGTGTGTACAAATGTTGTTGTTTTAGACATGTCTGGTTTCATTGTTGTGTGTTCACATGTTGTTGTTTTAGACATGTCTGGTTTCATGATTGTGTGTACAAATGTTGTTGTTTTAGACATGTCTGGTTTCATTACTGTGTGTACAAATGTTGTTGTTTTAGACATGTCTGGTTTCATTAATGTGTGTACAAATGTTGTTGTTTTCGACATGTCTGGTTTCATTACTGTGTGTACAAATGTTGTTGTTTTAGACATGCCTGGTTTCATTATTGTGTGTTCACATGTTGTTGTTTTAGACATGTCTGGTTTCATTTCTGTGTGTACAAATGTTGTTGTTTTAGACATGTCTGATTTCATTACTGTGTGTACAAATTTTGTTGTTTTAGACATGCCTGGTTTCATTACTGTGTGTACAAATGTTGTTGTTTTAGACATGTCTGGTTTCATTATTGTGTGTTCACATGTTGTTGTTTTAGACATGTCTGGTTTCATTGTTGTGTGTTCACATGTTGTTGTTTTAGACATGTCTGGTTTCATGATTGTGTGTACAAATGTTGTTGTTTTAGACATGTCTGGTTTCATTACTGTGTGTACAAATGTTGTTGTTTTAGACATGTCTGGTTTCATTACTGTGTGTACAAATGTTGTTGTTTTAGACATGCCTGGTTTCATTACTGTGTGTACAAATGTTGTTGTTTTAGACATGTCTGGTTTCATGATTGTGTGTACAAATGTTGTTGTTTTAGACATGTCTGGTTTCATTACTGTGTGTACAAATGTTGTTGTTTTAGACATGTCTGGTTTCATTATTGTGTGTACACATGTTGTTGTTTTAGACATGCCTGGTTTCATTGTTGTGTGTACAAATGTTTTTGTTTTAGACATGTCTGGTTTCATTGTTGTGTGTACAAATGTTGTTGTTTTAGACATGCCTGGTTTCATTGTTGTGTGTTCACATGTTGTTGTTTTAGACATGTCTGGTTTCATGATTGTGTGTACAAATGTTGTTGTTTTAGACATGTCTGGTTTCATTACTGTGTGTACAAATGTTGTTGTTTTAGACATGTCTGGTTTCATTACTGTGTGTACAAATGTTGTTGTTTTAGACATGCCTGGTTTCATTACTGTGTGTACAAATGTTGTTGTTTTAGACATGTCTGGTTTCATGATTGTGTGTACAAATGTTGTTGTTTTAGACATGTCTGGTTTCATTACTGTGTGTACAAATGTTGTTGTTTTAGACATGTCTGGTTTCATTATTGTGTGTACACATGTTGTTGTTTTAGACATGCCTGGTTTCATTGTTGTGTGTACAAATGTTTTTGTTTTAGACATGTCTGGTTTCATTGTTGTGTGTACAAATGTTGTTGTTTTAGACATGCCTGGTTTCATTGTTGTGTGTACAAATGTTGTTGTTTTAGACATGCCTGGTTTCATTGTTGTGTGTACAAATGTTGTTGTTTTAGACATGTCTGGTTTCATTGTTGTGTGTACAAATGTTGTTGTTTTAGACATGTTTGGTTTCATTATTGTGTGTACAAATGTTGTTGTTTTAGACATGTCTGGTTTCATTGTTGTGTGTTCAAATGTTGTTGTTTTAGACATGTCTGGTTTCATTGTTGTGTGTTCAAATGTTGTTGTTTTAGACATGTCTGGTTTCATTATTGTGTGCATAAATGTTGTTGTTTTAGACATGTTTGGTTTCATTGTTGTGTGTTCAAATGTTGTTGTTTTAGACATGTCTGGTTTCATTATTGTGTGCATAAATGTTGTTGTTTTAGACATGCCTGGTTTCATTGTTGTGTGTACAAATGTTGTTGTTTCAGACATGCCTGGTTTCATTATTGTGTGCATAAATGTTGTTGTTTTAGACATGCCTGGTTTCATTGTTGTGTGTTCAAATGTTGTTGTTTTAGACATGTCTGGTTTCATTGTTGTGTGTTCAAATGCTGTTGTTTTAGACATGTCTGGTTTCATTATTGTTGTTGTTGTTTCAGTGTCAACATTTGTGCATAAATGTTGTTGTTTTAGACATGCCTGGTTTCATTGACGATCGTCAACAACAATAATTTTTCTTGTTTATGCTCGAAATCCACAATTTCCAAACCTTTTGCCTTTCATTCCCTGTGGAACAAGAGTGAGAATATTAACAGGTTTCAATCCTTCATGGTGTATTCATTCCATCTAATTCAGCATTACGTTTTTAACAAATAACTAATTGCAATGTGCAGTCATTTTGTGGGGTAAGCGATATAGCGTTTTGTGGTTTGCTCACTAATCTTTGAGCTGGACCATCCTGGGTTCGATTCTTGGCCAAGCTATAAACTGCCCTCCTGGTGTTTTGCATCAACATGTGTGTGCCACCCATCGGTCGGTAAGACATTATCCTGGAAGACCCGCGTACTAGCAGTGGTCGTTGAAGGTGTACCTTGGCACGCCTGGGACTTGAACTCAGGACCTTAACATCATAAGCAGACCGTCTTATCCGTTAAGCCACCACAAAGTTAAGGCGTACATCATACATGTGACCTTGGTTACATCAAGGTATGTTGGTGCATCGGGGATTATTTTTTTTGAGAAAGTCAGATGGAGATCTTGGAACAGGATCTTTGAGAGTGAACCGCGAGATTATCGAGGCCTGGTACTCTGATGAAAACGAAAACTCCATCAACCGGCACATTGTCTTACACCCCACAAACATAGCACAACGCAATCAATTACAACGTCAAAAACGGCAGATTCATTTGAATGCAGGGAAGCCCTGTGATTGGCAAGGACTTGGACCAATCCATGATGTGAACCGTCCCCAATGGAACTTAACGTTTAACATAACACTCAATGCCTCTGAGGAAGACAACTAGTTTGTTCTCAAAACGTCAGGCTATTAATAAAGAATTGTAAATTATTTTACTGCTCAGTGTGCTATCCTTTACAATATATACAGTCGTGGCTAAAAATATTGGCACCCTTGCACTTTGTTCAAATAATGCACCATTTCTTCCTGAAAATTTGTGAAATTAAAAAATATTTTGGTGTCCACATACAGTATGTATTTCTTTGGTTTGCAGTGGGACAAAACAAAAAAAACGACTAAATCTTAACTTAAGTCCACACAGAAATCCTAAAATGGCCCGGACAATATTATTGGCACCTTTTAGAAGTTGTTTGAAATAATTAGATTTCAAGCAGGTGATTCTCCTTTACGTTGGAATTGAACTCACCTGTGGTGATTGCAGGTGCCTGCAATATTTTAAAAAATCATTCATTCAACCAGATTGAATAGAGAAAAGGAATCATTCTGCTGTTCCGTGTCACTGTGTGTTCCGCAATGAGCATGGAGAAAAGAAAGAAAACCAGAGAATTGTCTGAGGAGGTGAGACACAAGATTGTAGTCAAGCACGGACAATCTCAAGGCTACAAGTACATCTCCAGTAGCCTTGATGTTCCAGCATTCACCGTACGCAATGTTATCAGGAAGTTTAAGGCCCATGGCACTGTATCCAACCTCCCTGGACATGGCCGCAACAGAAAGCTTGATCGAAGATTGCAGCGAAGGATTGTTCGAATGGTGGAGAAAGCACCTCGATCAACTGCCAAACAGATTCACGCTGACCTTCAGACACAAGGTATGACAGTTTCAACTCGCACCATCCGTCACCAACTCACGAAAGGGGTTTCTATGGTAGGAGACCCAGAAGGACCCCACTGCTGAGAAAGCGTGACTGGAGTTTGCCAAAACACTCCTGAACAAGCAAAAATCCTTCTGGGAAAATGTCCTGTGGACAGATGAGACCAAATTAGAGCTTTCTGGTGAAGCACATCATCTCCATGTTTACAGAAAACAAATGAAGCCTTCAAAAAAAGAACACATTCCCTACAGTCAAACATGGAGGAGATTCGGTGATGTTTTTGGGTTGCTGTGCTGCCTCTGGCACTGGGTTCCTTGAATGTGTGCATGGCATCATGAAATCAGGAGATTACCAAGGCATTATGGAGCGCAATGTTCAACCCAGTGTCAGAAAGCTGGGTCTCCATCGAAGGTCATGGGTCTTGCTGCAGCACAATGACCCAAAAAACATTTCAAAAACACCCAGGAATGGTTCAAGACAAAACGCTGGACTGTCCTGAAGTGGCCAGCAATGAGCCCAGATCTAAATCCTATTGAACACCTGTGGGGAGATCTGAAAACAGCAGTTGGGAGAAGGCACCCTTCAAATTTGGGAGAACTGGAGCAGTTTGCACAAGAAGAGTGGGACAAACTACCAGTAGAGAGGTGTCGGAAGCTCATTCATGGCTAGAGGAAGCGCTTGACTGTAGTTATTTTGTCCAAAGTCTGTGCTACCAAATATTAAGTCTAGGGAGTCAATTATTTTGTAAAGGCCATTTCTTTTTATTTTCTGATTTAAAAGGATATATTAAGCTCTGAATCAAAAACAAATGTTCTGTAATATTAACAGTGAAATTAAGAATTGTGGAGACCAAATACTTTAATGTCAATTCCAAATTATTTTTCGAGAAAATTGTGAGTTATTTGAAAAAAGTTCAAGGGTGCCAATATTTTTGGCCACGACTGTAAATATTGCTTTATGGAGTTTACATAAGTTTATGGAGGCACGTCAAATGGTGTAGGTTGAGGGTGGCGGTTCATTTCAGCCTAAAGGGATAGTGACTGAACGCGGAAGAGAAATGGAGATGTGTGAATGGTGTGTGTGTGTGTGTGTGTGTGTGTGTGTGTGTGTGTGTGTGTGTGTGTGTGTGTGTGTGTGTGTGTTTATGTGTTGCAGGAGTGGGTGTGTGTGTTGCAGGAGTGGGTGTGGTTTTGCATGAATGTGTTTTTGTTTGAGTGGTGCATGTTGTAAGGGTAGGTGGTCGTTTGGTTTTGTTTTTGGTGTGTGAGTGAGTGGATGAGGGCCTGTGGATTCTGGGAGTGGAGGCGGTTTTGTTGTTGTAGTCTGTGTTGTCACCGGCCTTGGGGTGGGGGTGTGTACGTATATGGGTGTAGCTGCTGCATGTGGAGGCGTATGTGCCCCTGCTGGCCCACGTTAGCTGACCGTATCGAGGTTGAAGGGCCGAAACGGGATGATGCTGAGGACCTCGACTGAGGACCCAGTCAGTGAGGCACACTTGTGACCAGGTGTGTTTTGAAATTATATATATATATACAGTATATATATATATATATATATATATATATATATGTATATATATATATATATATATATATATATATATATATATATATATATATTCTTACTATAATTCACCGAATGTCTGTCTGTCCGTCTGTCCGTCTGTTCGTCTGTCCGTCTGTCCGTCTGTTCCCAGGTACCGCAAAAACGGCTGAACCGATCACAACAAAATTTTGGGTGGGTAATCTTGGGACCCCCTGGAGTAAAATAGGCTATGTTGTTTTTCCAATTTCAGCTTTGGTCTCCAGCATTTTGAGGTTTGGACTCCCGCCTCACATTATTGTCCCGGGTACCGCAAAAATGGCTGCACCGATCGCAACGATTTCCTGCCCCTGCAGTAAATCCTACCATAATTCAACAAAATAACATGTCATGAAAATTAAAAACGGCTGAACAGTATTTCATGAACATTTCATTGCGGAATTAAGGAAAATCCTGATAAACTAGCCGAAACCCGTGGAACATCCACGGAAAGGAGGATGTGGTGTATGGATAGAGTGTACCATTATGGATGGCATAGAGGAGCGCTCATGGGATCTTCTTCTTCCGTTAAGCTCCAATTTTTTCTCTTTAAGTTAAGTCCAATCAGTCCTCTCTGCTCGAAGTGCTCAGGCCATGCCTACCCGCTCTCATACTTTTATTTCCGTTCGGTGTAGAAAGAGATTGACATATCGTTCGTCTGTTTTCAGCTCGTTATCTTTAAGCTTCCTTACGTCTCGCCACCTGCTACACCTCTCTGAGTTACGAGGATTTATGCAACGCACCCCGAGTATCGCAACGTCACTCCATTTAACTTTATTAAAATGACGATAAAGACGTGAAACCCGTGGAACATCCACGGGAGGGAGGATGTGGTGTATGGATAGAGTGTACCATTATGGATGGCATAGGGGATTTGCTTGTCCGAGTAAGAGTTAGGAAGAAAGATCAATTTTCACTTGTGCAAAAATGCTACTCACAATTACATCGCCTGTGCGTCGGCCTGTGATTGAGCCAGAGAGTTGGCCTGTGAGTCAACTTCCTTTCCAATGTCTGCAAGAATTGAAATACTGATTGTGAATGTGTAAAATTATATGAAAGAAGAACATGCATATCAATAGACGATGCCATCGAAAAGGAGAGCAGCTGTCAATAGAAAAGGATGTCTGACATCAATTTGACATTATTGCACAGGAAATGACAAACAAAGAAACAGTTCATTTCCATCGGGTAATATTACGATGAGAGATCAGCCGATACCTTTATTATGTCCATCAGCATCCATGGCACTTAGAAAAAAAACGCAGCATCAGCCAGCCGCAGCCAACTATCACGTACCGTCACGAAGTCAATGCCATCCTTTTATCTCTTCGTATACAAGTACAACTCACTGATCGCAACGTCACTCCATTTAACTTTATTAAAATGACGATAAAGACGTGAAACCCGTGGAACATCCACGGAAGGGATATCGTTCATCTGTTTTCAGCTCGTTATCTTTAAGCTTCCTTACGTCTCGCCACCTGCTACACCTCTCTGAGTTACGAGGATTTATGCAACGCACCCCGAGTATCGCAACGTCATTCCATTTAACTTTATTAAAATGACGATAAAGACGTTTCCTTATATATCCTAATTTCAAATGTTCAAGGGAATAAAAAAGCTTCCTTACGTCTCGCCACCTGCTACACCTCTCTGAGTTATGAGGATTTATGCAACGCACCCCGAGTATCGCAACGTCACTCCATTTAACTTTATTAAAATGACGATAAAGACGTTTCCTTATATATCCTAATTTAAAATGTTCAAGGGAATAAAAAGACCATTTGGTTCACACCACCCATCACACCACTCGACTGTCCAATCAGCGGACGGCTCGCATCGCCTTCACCCAGCAGACGCCAATACGATGGTGTCGTAAGAAGGCGTCGTATCGGCCGATAAATCGGATGCTTTTGGGTCCCAAAGTCGGCGAATTCAGATTTTTCGAGTATGGCTGTACGTGATAAACAAAGAGCGCGGTTCTTAGATGGAAAATGCATTAGTGCCGTGGGCATCGGGTCACTGGGTGCGGCGTAAAAGGGATAACAAAGTCGAGTCCTTACGGTATTATTATATAGATTACTAACCTGCCGCGAATGTGAAAGTGGACAGATTACGGCAATGAGCCGGTTTGATAATATCCCAATACAACCGCCATTTAAAACAGTATTTTGCTAAAGTATCAATTGATGATTGGAATTAAGTGAATACAATTACGATTTTGAATTCGTAATTGTATTCACCCAACCATACGGAACTTCACATCAGGATTTAAATATTTGTTTACGTCACGAATGTTGTTAAAAGTTTATTTTTTATATTAATGCTATTTCATTTGTGATTGGAGTTATGCTGTTTGGAATGAAAAAAGAGATATTGAGTTCAAGTGAATGACGAAATGCAGTGACGGTTTCTACTTTCTAAACTTGAAATTTGTGGATCGCCATATGCAGATTCGCCATTGACTGGGTATGGAACAAATGTACCCATTTGTTTGTGAACGGGTACGTTTTTCATGGAAGTCCTTCACGAACTTGCTGTCCATGTCTGATGTGCGACTGAAGGTGCTACAGGAATGTGGAATTTATTGGTTTCATGCTTTAGCATTCGCCGTTTCTGCATTGTCTGTTTGCTTCTGGCCTCCCACCCGTGTGTAGCACGGGTACCTCACTAGTATATATAATATATATATAATCAGTATTAATCACTGACTGCCTCGCTGACTGATATAATATTAATGTTTGTCTTGGATGGTGTAAGGTGGTGTAAGGTGTCACTTGGTGTAAGGGTGGTGTAAGGTCTCTTACACCACCACTTGGGGTGGTGTAAGAGATTCATTCCTGGCATCATAGAAAGCTGAAATTTGGCAAGCTGATGGACATTAAAGCCGATACACCGGGGAAAACGACAGAGCCATTGGAAAGCATCCGTGAATGAAAATTTACATTTAAAAAAACTTACAATTGCTATCTTGCAATTGAAATTTGTAATTTCGATAACTGTAGAGTGTGAAATAAACATGAAAAAATGTCTGTAAATGAAAAAAACAAAAATTCTCCGTAAATGAATTTTTTAAGTAAGAAACTGTAAAAGTATCCATTAAAAAATTGTAAAAACCATAAATGCATCTGTAAAAAGAATAAAAAACTAAATATGATATCGAGCAGGAGGTCGGTGATGCTTTCCTAAAATCATAAAGCTTCTAAAGCATACCCCAGTGGTATATATACATTAATTAAAAAAGGCTTAGGCACTATCGAGTGATTTTTTTTAATGAAAAAAACTCCAAAAAAACGATCTTTTTTTTCGATTTTTTTTTTTGCCTAAAACACCCCCATGCACTCACTGATGAACCTCTGAAAGTTTGACGAAGATACGCCCAGTCATCTCTGAGAAAAATGGCGACACAGACAGACAGACAGACGTCTCTCTTATATAGTAGATATTAAAGTGTAAACAATCTTTCCAACCTCCCAGTATGCATGGGTGTGATTCTACATCCGCTCCACTCATTGGCGCATTAATCAATATTGGACTCTTACATACCATTGTGCTTCGCCTTAGTCACTCACGCTTTTTTGCCCCAAACCTTAATTTTCTGGCAGATTTCAGGCGGTTCCTCTGGTTTAGTGGAGCACATCGCTATGTAATGCAAAACGCCAGGGTGACAGTTTAGCTGGGTCAGGATTCAAACCTCGGCTAGACATCTCAATGCAAGTGTGCATCGAGTGTGTAAGCGGCTTTATTTAATCAAAAGACATTGTAATTTTGAGATCTTGTAATTTTTTTTCAAATATGGCATCATTGTTCTCACTTTTCTGCCAAGTGCATCTCAAAATCTCGATGGGAGATGAACCTTGGGATGGGATGGAAAAATAATCTTTCAGGGAATGTTTACCCATTGTTCCTTTCTGTCTGCTGAGTTTTCAGGATTTTTCTTCTTATTATCATATTGGAGGATGAAGCAACAACATCAACAAGCTGAAGTTGAGGAAGTATTGCCATACACTGTGACCCATTATCTTTGCCCATTAATTTTTGTAATAAATATATAATTAAATTATAATACCGCTCCTATGATAAATTGTAGGTTTTTAGCAAATATAAATCTTTGCAGTTTCTCCAGTACTGCTGTACCCTGGTCACTGTTCAGTGGAGACCCCCTAAGGATGCCATTGCATTAGCAGAATGCCTTCAATCCCAATCGCCATTACCTACCTAGCTTTCAAGATTCAAGAGCTGTTTGGAAATTCTTTGTAAGTGTAGCATGTTTCCATTTCTGAGATTATTGCTTTCATTGTGGTTCATGATCATTAAACCAAGATTAACCTTCAGTAAAGGTTAGCAGCCGTAATATTGTTTCTGGTCATGTAATACAGGCAGTTCTTCTGGTCTAGGGAAGGAGAAAACTGAGAAAAGTACCCTCTACACACAAGGTATGGACAATGGAGTGGATGGTAAAATTAATTTAAAAATACAAGATTGTGGATAAGAAGAGCATGAATTGGATTCCCAGGAAAGACGGAAGGGTAGAAGTGTGGGCACAGAAGGAAAGAGAAACGACAATCGAGGTTTGGAATACAAAGTACGGAGAAGGGGTGCAGAGGCCACACAATGAAGATGGAGTGTTTCGAGTGCGTGTTGAGTGCGGTGGTATTGTACATAAATTCTACCAATTACCTGCGCCACTGAAGGTTGATGGAGGTTATCTTTCAAAAAGTTAAAAACTGATTTGGCCAGAACTTTGTGGACGAGTTGGTTCGGTGACGAGAACAAGCCGATTACATTTTGGTTCAGGTCCGAATCCAGATCCGGCCTATCATTGGGATACAACACAAACTGTCCAGCCTGGCGGAGGCATGCGCTCTACCAAGTACTTTTCTATTTTGGATATGGTTGATGGCTTACATTGCTCATGTGTTTGCATTATAACTTTTAGGATCCTGTGGGATTTGCCAGTTATGGTATGTATTCCAGTGAACATCAATTGATGGATATTAACTAGGAATAAGCATCCACAACCATCCTTGATCATGGTGTGGAATGTATTTTTTGTCATGTTGTGGAACGTCCCTTACCTTTTTTTTTCCTTCCATTCTCACTTTTTCAAAAGGTTATGGATGGATTTGGACGAAACTTGATGGACAGGTTGTGTGTGTGACAAGGACAAACAGGTTCGATTTTGGTGAAGATCTGAATATGGATTCGGATACGAGAATTATTTAATTTTTTAAGTGATTCTTCACCATTCAGAGATCGGGTGAAAAGCAATATATAACATGATATTGTTATAGATCGCGGTTAGGATGTTATAGACCGAGCGGTGGTTTAAAACCGCGACCTAACAAAACTCACCCGATTCCACCCGAACGTTGGTTGTATCGCACCCTAGCTGCTCAATGAGGGAAAAGACAAAAGCGACGCAATGCAAGAGGAAAACGGAGACAAAAAAAAAAAGGTTTGAAATACTACTACATTTATTCCTACTATTTACACACAAGCAAAAAGACAGAGGTCACGTTTATTTACAAGCACAAGACGCAGGTGACACAGTGCAAATTTAGCTTACCTACAGACTTAACTTATATCCCAGGACAGAACAAACAGAACGCTGACTCACGCGGGGAATGCCAGGGATGGCAGAAGGTGGATGGCTGGCGGGAGAGGAAAGGTCCAAGGGGGGTCTTGCAGCTCAATCGTGCGTTTGGCAGCCGCCGTTCCTTTTTGTTGGCCCTGCTCCAAACCGCCGTTCAGGCCCCCTTTGGCGGTTGCCGGGTGTCGCTGCTGCGGCGGCCTCCGTCCGCTGCGTTCCCAGGACTTGTCTCACTGGTCTGGTCCCTCAACCCTCAACCCTCAACTCTTTCTTGCTTCTCTCACTTCTCACCACCGACTCCCCTCTCTGGCAACCGACTGTGACCAACTCCTTGCAACCAACTCCTCCTCTCTTCACAACCCTTCTTTTTCCAACCCAGAGTGCATCTCTCTTTCTTCTTCTTCTCCCTCCACTTCCGGTTGCGCCCTTTTATAGCGCCCCCCAGCGATCACGCCCCCGGCGCTTTGGACACGCCCATCGGGGCGCTCACCTCGGCCCTGGCTGGTCGCACGACCCTCGGGCTCCGCCCCGGACGACGACGGGCGGGCGCGCCCCTCCCCTCCTCTGACGAGGTGGAGACACGCCTTTCTTCCCTGACTCGAGCCTCGTGGTCAATGGCGGTTATTGGAGGGGAGGTGATTGGGAATCGAGGCTCAGCAATGACGAGAGGGGATGTAATATGAGGTCATTGGAGGTTTTGGAGGGGATGGAAAGGGAGATTTTTGGGAATGGGAAGGAAAGGGGGTCTATTCTCTTTCACTGGTGCAATGGAGTACTTTTAATTAATGGGAGACACAGCCTTATCCTAAAACACAGAATAAGAGATAACTATCAAAAGAAAAGATATATCGTGTCCTGCATGTATGTTTTTTATGGACTAACTACGGGAACGCCCTTTGACCTTTATACAACCACAACGGAGGGAGGAGGGGTGATATTTTACAACAACCTTTTACAACAACCTTTTACAACATTTTACCACCACCACAAAATAAAAAAAACATTCTCATATTCACAACACTGCACCCTCCTCCCCTTAGGCACGTCCCGGGCCTATTACTTTTACCTTAGTGTGGCATGTAGGTGTAGTTCCCTCTACTTTTAACCTGACCCTGAGTGCGACTGGTTTTAAAACATAAATAAATGTGTCCCGCTGCTCCATTGCACCCTGCCTAACAGACTTACGCCCACAGTTAACCGAATTGCGGAATGGTCTTCAAACTATACACTGACGGTGGGGAGCATTATTTACACTGACGCTAATTTTATTTACAAAACTAACCCAGGACCTGTAATTGTTCTTTCTGGGGGGAGGACAGTCTGCTCTGCATCAATGCACCATTAAAGCACCCAAGCACCAATCGGTGCAGTCCCCATTGTTCAATGAATAAAATAAAACCAACAAACCCAACCCTGCAGGTGTCTCTTGCTCTTCGGCTCCCTCTGCTGGTTATCATTATTTCTTCCAGTTGTTGTCATTTTCATTTGCTTTGCTTACTGGCGGCCTATTTGCAATAAAGCTTGCCCAAACGTGTCCATTTTTTTTTATCTTTATTTATGGCCCACAGGGCCGACTACTTGTGGTTCACCTGTGGGGCATCGGTGCCCTGTGGCCAAGGTCCGCCAGCAAGATTTCGGGCCCTCATGGCCGGTTCCAGCAGAGGGGCCTTGCCCCAACCCATGGGGTCCATAAGTGGTGCTCGGCCACTGACATGTGGTCCATAATGTGGTGCATCGATGCAGACAGCTGGTTCTGGGAATTTCGGGCGCACAATGGCCGACCCACGCACGCTCCCCTCGGCGCCCAACGGCGCTCAGGTCCTCATGTGGGAGACAAAAAGGGGGGACAAGACAGATGAGCGAGGGGTAAGGTCTCAAGGGTACACATCAAAAAGGCAATGCAAGGCGAAATGCGTACGGAGGGCGAAGTGAGAAACCTCGTCCCTACCGTACGTCACCCCCCTGTTACCTAGCCCACCCTTGCCCTTACCCCATATGTACAAAACCTACACATTACCAATTCGTCACTACTGTCACGTCTTCCCCATATTTCCTCTATACCAAATTCGTCACCACAATCCCTCTATCCAAAATTTGCCATCACCAAATTCATCATCAATCCTCATAAGGAGGGAGAGATGGAATCACGCACAATGTCACACCCACGTCATGATGCGTCTCACATTCCAAACATTTGCACAATAAAAAATAATAAAACATGGCATGGTGTGGAGTACCTGTCACCTCAGGTGAGTGGATGCAGATGGTGCGAGGAGATCCTTCATCCTAACTATCCTCTAAATGACTTTAACACACTTTACACTACCCGGGGTCTTTCTCCGGCCAAACCATTGGCCCTCTTACACTATGGGTTCTAAAAACCAATTCCCATTGGCCAAACTGTGGTGCTTTTCAATTTGGGGTCTCACTCCCCCGATTCATCTCCCGGTGCCCTCGCACAATTTCTGGGCCGCGACGTGTAGCTCTCCCAACAGGTCTACCCACCTGCACACCTCCACCACTGTAGTTGCCACCCGAGCTTACCTAGCTCCTCACCCTAACCTATCTAACTGGGGGCAGCCCCTCTCCTGGCTCTGTCACCCCATGGTGCCCTCTGGCACTGGGCTACCCGGGTCCGTCCTCCGGATCCTCGGGCCCCATCCACAACAACTACTACCGGCTCCCAGAGCCCACCTGCGGCCTCACCTGGCCGACATCCTTACAGTGGTGGAGTGCCCAAACCAACTACACACACTAACAGGCTACACGCCCAGCCATTTCCACAACACCAACGCACCCATCCAAACATCATTCTTCCAACCGCACCACAGATGCCAATATCCAACCACAATTTACCTGTACCCTCTACCTAACTCTTACACTACCCGCCCCGGGTATCCGTGATGGGGGGTCCACTCTTCCCCCATTCACACCTTCGCACCATCCACTCCACTCCACAATTTCCACCATACCCACTCCACGACCATCCATTCCAATCCTCCAGACCATTTATTCCATACACCTGTCTTTCATTCACCTGTCGTTGCACACCTGTGCAATCCTACCTGGTGCCACCTGCACCCTCCTCCTCTTCCTGGACCATTTGGTCAACACAACACGCAATCACCACTACTCCCTCATACACTGCTCCATTCACCTGTCAGTTGCACACCTGTGCAATCACACCTGTTCCATTCTCACCTGTTCAATCCTCACACACACGGCATCATCTCAGCTAACTACTCCCCTCTGAAACTTGCGCTTCCCAGTCGTCCCTTTAAACTATTGCGCTCCCACGTCATTATCATCCACACTAAACTACCTGCGTCCCCACTACAGGTATCAGTCACTAACTAACCTTAACGTTACCTACTGTCATCTTCGCTAGATCCCTACACACCATATCCTAACCCACCCGGGCTAGTTTTCACTGCCATACACCCCATAAGCTATTGCTCCTTTGCCCCCCACCTGTGAGGGATGGTGGATTTGCCATCCCACCACATCGGGGGTCTCTCACTACCAATTTTGCACATCAAATTTCAACAAATTAAAAATTTGCCAATCACTGCCCATCATCTGCCAATCACTACTGCCAATCCCTTGCCAATCATCAAATTTTGTTTTTCTCTAATTTTGGGTCCAAAACACTAACCTCATCACCCAGTCGACTCACTAATACCTCTCGGTGCGCCAATCCCTGTCCAAAGCCCGGCTTCGTAAAGCCAAGCCATGAATGCGGGTTGTTCTGTGCCAGCGGCTGGATGCGTCCAGCACTCGGTGCAGGGAAGGAGGTTTACCCGGGCCGAGATCCCACGCACCATCTCGGCACGGAGCCATCCCATGGCTCGATCTCGGCCTGCCGGAATGCCTCACCAAAAAGTGGTCGCCATGACGACCCTTCCTATCCTGCCGCCCGCTCCGCCTGGTGGAGCACGGACGCGGCCGTTCAAAGCGAGGCCCAGCACGCACCGAGGGCCCGATTCGGCTATAAGTCGTTCTAAACTCTACCCCGTCTAACGTCGATGCTTCACCTGCATGCTTACATCCCGCAGCCCGTTCCTTGCTCACACATCCAGCCGTGCCCATGCTCCTCGTACCTTTCCTTACACACCCAGGTACACCCATTCCACTCACAGCCTTGGTCACACACCTGACCACCGAACACTTTGGCACACATTCGTTGCTCGCACACCTCACCAATACACCGCTTCGCGCCCCCTCCTCGGTCACCTCCTCTGTGACAATCACAGGTGTGCCCTCATTCGCACACCCAACCACGTGCCTCACCACCAACTCCAGCGTGCATTCCCACTCACGCTCTACCATTCCAGGTGTGCATCCTTCCATCCCAGGTGTACATCCTCGCTCACCTGTCACAACTAACTCACGCTCCATGTCACTCTCACTACTCTCACCACCATTCTTGACAGCGCACTCACCCTTACTCTTGACAGCGCACTCTTTCCTCAGGCACCTGTCCGTCACACACCTTTCTCGCGCACACTCTCCCGTTACACCCTCTGTAACACTCACCACACCGCGCTTCCATGTGCCCCCTCGCACACGCGCTACGACCGACTCACTCTCGCCAGCACCCTCACTCCTTGGCACGCACTTTTTCCTCACACACCCCATGGTCGGACATTCTCGCACACCTCTTTTTTCGCACACCTGTCCTGTCACACACCTCACCAACGGCCTTTCACGAACACCCGGATCCAAACCAATCCCCAAGCCGACTGAATCTCCCCTCACATCATGTACATTGCCACTCACCTCCGTACTTCGTCTCACCTCCTCTGCCACCTGCAAACTTTTTATTTGGTTAGTGAGCATCACATCATGATTTGAACACAGACCTTGTACATATTCCATGACTTCCTCCTTTATCTCCCTCTTAGTTTCTGTCCGTCCCTTCTTAATTTCACTCACCTCTTCTCCCACTTCCTCTAGTTTTTGTTTAACCTCTTTTATTTCTCGGTGCGTCCCCTCAAGTTCGTCCTCTAAGGCTACCGTGACCGTCTCTATGTGCATCCTCACCTGCCGGTCCTTTGTCTCCATTATCTCTGTCACCTCCTCCACCCTCATTGTCAGTTCCTCCCGTACCATCTGACATTGCCTCTGCGTCGCTATTAATTCGTTTTTAATTTCTTTTTGTGTCGCCTTTAACCCTCCTAGTACCGCAGTGTTCTTTTGAACCTGCTCCACTAACTTAGTTTGTCCCTCTGTCAGCTGCTCCACCTCCTCCGTCAGATCTTCTATTCCCCCTTGTAACTTAGCCGTATTATTTCTCACCTCTTTCTCTATACGCTTTTCGCCTCGCTTTACCTCCTCGCGTAGCCCCGAGACCTCCTCACTCACCCCTCGTCGTATTTCCTCCATCTGGTTCCCCATCTGTTCGATTTCCCGGGCGGATTGTTCCCCTATTTCCCGCAATTTGTCCTCCATCCTATTTTCTAACCCCATTAACCCATTTTTCACCCCCTCTAACTGATTCTCCTGGGCAGCCATTCTATTTTCCACCCCCGTTAACCCATGTTTCATCCCCTCTATCTGATTCTCCTGGGCAGCCATTCTATTTTCTACCCCCATTAACCCATTTCTCACCTCTTTTATCCCGTTGTCTAACCCCTCAAAATTATTGTCTAACTTCTCACCGGTACCCCTCGCTTCGTCCCTCATTACCCCCATTTGGTTTCCCATTACCCCCAATTGCTCACTCTGAGCATCCATCCGGTTCCCCATTACCCCCAATTGCTCACTCTGAGCATCCATCCGGTTCCCCATTACCCCCAATTGCTCACTCTGAGCATCCATCCGGCCCTCCAATCGCTCACTATTCTGGGCCATAAGGGCCTTCATTTGTATAAAAAAAAGGTTCAAATCCATTGGCATCTCCAGTTCGACTACCGCGACCATGGGCGTGGCTAAATGTGGCGCCGCTGTAATCACGTGCGCTAGAGCGCCATTTTGTGCACCTGAAATTCCCGCAACCACATTGCCATTTTCCTCCTCCCTTTCTTCCCTGAAGTCCTGGGTTACTTCTAACCCCTCTATCTCTCCCACCGGCATCCCGTCGCCTTGGACAGCCATGGCGCGATTTCAAAATTCGGGCTCTTCCTTTAAAACAAAACAAATTTCGTACTTTATAATTTTGAGCGCGTGAAGCGCGCTCCGGGTCGATCTCACTCCCCGACACCAATTGTTATACTAATAGTACAATTGGTGTTCCAAAATTTGGGCTAAATAAATTTAGTCCCAGGTTCGAATCCAACTCCTGACAACCAATTGTTATAGATCGCGGTTAGGATGTTATAGACCGAGCGGTGGTTTAAAACCGCGACCTAACAAAACTCACCCGATTCCACCCGAACGTTGGTTGTATCGCACCCTAGCTGCTCAATGAGGGAAAAGACAAAAGCGACGCAATGCAAGAGGAAAACGGAGACAAAAAAAAAAGGTTTGAAATACTACTACATTTATTCCTACTATTTACACACAAGCAAAAAGACAGAGGTCACGTTTATTTACAAGCACAAGACGCAGGTGACACAGTGCAAATTTAGCTTACCTACAGACTTAACTTATATCCCAGGACAGAACAAACAGAACGCTGACTCACGCGGGGAATGCCAGGGATGGCAGAAGGTGGATGGCTGGCGGGAGAGGAAAGGTCCAAGGGGGGTCTTGCAGCTCAATCGTGCGTTTGGCAGCCGCCGTTCCTTTTTGTTGGCCCTGCTCCAAACCGCCGTTCAGGCCCCCTTTGGCGGTTGCCGGGTGTCGCTGCTGCGGCGGCCTCCGTCCGCTGCGTTCCCAGGACTTGTCTCACTGGTCTGGTCCCTCAACCCTCAACCCTCAACTCTTTCTTGCTTCTCTCACTTCTCACCACCGACTCCCCTCTCTGGCAACCGACTGTGACCAACTCCTTGCAACCAACTCCTCCTCTCTTCACAACCCTTCTTTTTCCAACCCAGAGTGCATCTCTCTTTCTTCTTCTTCTCCCTCCACTTCCGGTTGCGCCCTTTTATAGCGCCCCCCAGCGATCACGCCCCCGGCGCTTTGGACACGCCCATCGGGGCGCTCACCTCGGCCCTGGCTGGTCGCACGACCCTCGGGCTCCGCCCCGGACGACGACGGGCGGGCGCGCCCCTCCCCTCCTCTGACGAGGTGGAGACACGCCTTTCTTCCCTGACTCGAGCCTCGTGGTCAATGGCGGTTATTGGAGGGGAGGTGATTGGGAATCGAGGCTCAGCAATGACGAGAGGGGATGTAATATGAGGTCATTGGAGGTTTTGGAGGGGATGGAAAGGGAGATTTTTAATAATAATAATAATTCATTTATTTTGTATAGCGCTTTTCCAGAAGCCCAAAGGCGCTTTGACAGAGTGGAAAACATAATGCATAACAATACATGAAAACAACAATTGCAAAAAGACAAGAATCAAGAAAACAAACAGCAGCGATATACGGCATATATATAAGACAAGAATCAAAAAGACAAGACAAGAATCAATAGGGAAATATTTAAAGCAAAAGGAGGGAGAAGGAGAAGAGATAGTCAGGGGTTAAATGCTGTGGGTTGAATGTTGAATGCAGCGTTGAACAGGTGGGTCTTTAGTGATGTTTTGAATGTGGTGAGTGAGGAGGAGTCTCTGATGGTGTGAGGTAGTGAGTTCCAGAGGGTGGGAGCAGCGATGGAGAAGGCCCTGTCCCCCCAGGATCTGAATTTGGTCCGGATGGAGGGGGTCAGGAGGTTGGTACCAGCAGAGCGGAGGTTGCGGGTGGGAGTGTGTCTGGAGAGGAGGTCAGCCAGGTAGGATGGGGCCAGGTTATGGAGGGCTTTGTATGTCAAGAGGAGGATTTTGTACTGGATTCTCTGGGGGATGGGGAGCCAGTGAAGCTTGTAAAGGACGGGGGTGATGTGGTCACGGGTCCGGGAATGAGTGAGTAGACGGGCAGCGGAGTTCTGAATGTATTGGAGTTTATTGGTGATTTTTGAGGGTGAACCATAGAGGAGGCTATTGCAGTAGTCCAGACGGGAGGTGATGAAGGCGTGGATGAGGGTTTCTGCAGCCGTGGAGGAGAGGGATGAGCGGAGACGGGCAATGTTTTTCAGGTGAAAGAAGGCTGACTTTGTGATCTGTTTAGTGTATTTGTCGAAGGAAAGGGTTTGGTCAAAGATGACGCCAAGATTCCGGATGTGAGGGGAGGTGGATACTGGGATACCGTCGATGTTGAGGGCAAAGTTATGGGTGGATTTTGTGAGCGTTTTTGGGCCAATGATGATTATTTCAGATTTATCACAGTTAAGCTTGAGGAAGTTGATTTGAAGCCAGGATTTTATTTCAGTGATGCAGTTTGTCAGGATAGAGTGGGTGTCGGTGGAGACGGACTTGGTGGAGATGAAAAGCTGGATGTTATCGGCGAAGCAGTGGAATTGGAGACCATGACGGCGGATTAAGTGACCGAGCGGGGACAGGTAAAGGATGAAGAGGAGGGGGCCAAGAACTGAACCTTGGGGGACACCTTGGGGGAGGGGAGCAGTGGGGGATTTGCAGTTATTGATGGAGATGAACTGGCATCTGTCAGAGAGGTATGATTTAATCCAAGAGAGGGCAGTGCCGGTGACGTTAAAGGTGGATTCAAGTCGGGTGAGGAGGATAGTGTGATCGATGGTGTCAAAGGCAGCGCTGAGGTCGAGGAGGACGAGAATGTTGAGGTTGCCAGCGTCAGAGGAGAGGAGAAGGTCGTTGGTGATTTTGAGGAGAGCAGTTTCAGTACTGTGGTTGGAGCGGAATCCGGATTGGAATGTTTCATACAAGTTATTGGCAGAGAGATGATGTTTGAGTTGAGTGGCTACAGCGCGTTCCAAAACTTTTGACAGAAAGGGTAGGTTGGAGATGGGTCTGAAGTTGTTTAGGGTGTCAGGGTTTAGACCAGGTTTTTTTAGAATGGGGGTAACAGCAGCAATTTTGAGGGAAGGTGGGACGATGCCTGTAGACAGGGAGGAGTTTATTGTTGCAATGATAAGTGGAGAGAGAGCAGGGAGGGAGGCTTTGACAAAGCTGGAGGGGATGGGGTCAAGAGTGCAGGTGGCAGTTTTCATTCCTATGAGGAGTTCAGAGAGGTCAGTAGGAGAGATTGGGGAGAACCGAGACAGGGGATGGCAGGACAAGGGGGGGCAGGTGGTTGGAGGGGGAGCGGGTGCGGCGGTGGTCAAGCTGTTGTAGATGTTGTCAATTTTGCGTTGGAAGAAAGAGAGGAAGGAGATGCAGTTGTCTACTGTGAATGACTGGGTGGTGGTGTTCAGGGGGCGGAGGAGTTTGTTTATTGTCGAGAAGAGTGCTTTTGGGTTTCCGGAGCCAGAGTGGATAATTTGAGAGTAGTAGGCAGAGCGGGCGCGGGAGAGGGCATCTTTGTAGTGTTGTATGTGGTCCTTGTAGGCTTGGGAGTGAACTGTGAGACCCGTTTTATTGCGGAGTCTTTCAAGTTGGCGAGCACGAGTTTTCATCAGGTGGAGTTCAGGGGTAAACCAGGGAGCAGAATGGGTGAAAGAAACTGTTTTGGTTTTTACAGGCGCAAGCTGGTCAAGGCAGGAGGAGAGAGTGTGGTTGTAGTAGTCAGTGAGGTCGGAAGGGGTGTGGAGGCCAATGAAGGGAGAAGTGGACATTTTTTCAGAGAGGGTGGATGAGAATGAGGTAGGTGAAAGAGCGTTTAGCTTACGGAAGTTGATTGTGCGATAATGCCTTGGTGTTGGGGCGGGGATGTTGATGGTCAGAGTGATGGCTAAGTGGTCAGAGAGGGTGAGGTCGGAGCCATAGAGATGGTGCAAATTTAATCCAGTGGAGCAGACAAGGTCCAAAATGTGACCACGGATATGGGTAGGAAAGTCGACATGTTGAGTGAGGTTAAAGCAGGTGAGTAAATCAGTGAAGTCAGTGGTTATTGTGGAGTCAGTGGAGTCCATGTGGATATTGAAATCACCAAGGAGGAGGATTGAGGGGGACAGGGAACATAGCTGGGTCAGAAAGTAGGAGAAGTCAGACAGGAATGATGGGTGTGGTTTGGGAGGGCGGTAGACGACAGCCATGACTGACTGCGTGTGACCAGAGAGTTTTAAAGCCAGGTGTTCAAATGATGGAGCAGATGAGATGGAGATGAGGTTGGTCTTGATGTCTTGACGGTGGATAACGGCAATTCCACCACCTCGGCCCTCCGAGCGTGGTTTATTGACGTAGGAATATCCATTGGGTGTGGTGAGGTTGAGTGTGTAGTAGTCCAGAGGTTGTTGCCAGGTTTCGGTGAGACAGAGAAAGTCCAGTTTGTTATCCAGGATGTATTCGTTCAGGATGAGGCATTTATTGTTGAGGGACCGGGTGTTGAACAGGGTGAGCTTGATGTTGTTTTGAACAGCAGGGATGAATTCAGGTGATTTAGCCAGGGTTCGTAGGCAAGAGGTGCGATCGTGTGGGTTGCTGTGACCAGGTGCGCTGGGACGAAGAGTGAGAGTGCGCTGAGCCGACCAGAGGACGGGGATGGAGTGACCTGATTGCAAATAAACAAACTTGCGACCGGAGCCACGGTGAATGTACCTGGGTCGTCGGAGGAGTCCATTTGATTTGATGGCAGAGATGCATGATGGGGTGGAGCGGGTATTGAGCAGAAGAAGCCTTGCGGCGGAGTACTTCAGAGCCATGCCAGGCAGGAGCGAAGGGACGAGTACGAGGCCAAGGTCGAGGAGGCAAAGCGGCAAACGCAGCGGCAAACGCAGCGGCAAACGCAGCGGCAAACGACTGCAGCCGCTAATCAAGACCACAGCGGCAAACAAGGCCACAAGGCCACCAAGACCACAAGGCCACCGGCAAACAAGGCCACGGCCACAAACAACGGGAGCGGGCCTTTCGATTCCGTATTCCGTACCATCAAAAGCAGATTCCGTTATCCAGCCGGAGAACACGCGGCACGTGCGGGTGTGAAAAGGCAGGACAGGTGTGAGATGTCAGGTCAGAAAAGTAGAAGCAGACCCTGTACATCCATCCAGTCGGAGAAGCGGCGAATATGCAACGCCAGCGTCCTCTCGCAACCGAACCCGGAAGTGAAGTTTTTGGGAATGGGAAGGAAAGGGGGTCTATTCTCTTTCACTGGTGCAATGGAGTACTTTTAATTAATGGGAGACACAGCCTTATCCTAAAACACAGAATAAGAGATAACTATCAAAAGAAAAGATATATCGTGTCCTGCATGTATGTTTTTTATGGACTAACTACGGGAACGCCCTTTGACCTTTATACAACCACAACGGAGGGAGGAGGGGTGATATTTTACAACAACCTTTTACAACAACCTTTTACAACATTTTACCACCACCACAAAATAAAAAAAACATTCTCATATTCACAACAATATTTTAAAAGTTATGGACGAGATATGACTAAACTAGGTGGATGAGTTGGTTAGGTGACAAGAACAAGCCGATTAGATTTTTTTTCAGGTCCGAATCCAGATCTGGTCTATCAATGGGATACAATACATAAACTGTTCAGCCTGGCGGAGGTATGTGCTCCACCGAGTGCTGTTCCAGTTCAATTTTGAAATATTTTTCACCACAACTGCTTGAGCACTTGCCATGAAACTTTCAACATAGGAGCTCCTTCCCACCCATGGAGAATTTTTAATGAAAGCCACATGACGATTTGATGGAAAATGCGGTCTGCTTTCCAAAAATCCGTTTTCTGCAAACATGGGTTGCAGGGTGTTTCATGTGTCAGGAGTAAACAGCCTCGACCTTACTTCGCTCGCCCTCAGCAAAATTTAAACATCAACAGCACAACTGATATTTTGTCTGCCGATGCCTTTTTTGGACAACATTGAGCGTCTTCGATATACTTCCAAACACCTTTCAATGTATCTACCCAGTCATAGTGAATTTTGTTTTTGCTTGGAAAACCTTCCTTGTAGATGCAGGGTGTTCCAGAATGCCACGATTGTACTTTTTTTGTATACTAAGTCGAGGCTAGTGGAAGAGCTAACACAGAACATATAATACAGGGAGCGGGAGACAAGAGGGAGAGAGAGAGAGATGGAAGCACACAACAGTAGGGAATGGGGACATCGGGGGATCATTGGCGTCTCAATGGAAAATGTTGACATCACAATAACACAATGAATAATATTTATAGGATTTCCAAGTGTCCAATTCCCGGCGATGTAACCATAAAAAATAAAGGCCATGTTTTGAGAAGATAAATCAACTGGAACAAGAAACAAAACGTTCGACTTTCCCAGTGGTACCAATACCAGTTTTAGGTTTGTGTCATCAATAAAAACAATGATAAGTCATGTTGTTAATGTTGCATTAACTCTTGTCCCTTCCTATATGTCTCTGAGCTATACAATAACATACAAGGAATTACGAGGTATCCAGAATGGGTGAAAGTCTCAAACTCGTGACCTTTTGGACGCACATTGAAAATTACGTCTCAAATGATTGGTAAAAGCAGCAGCCGACTCCCCGAACTGTCTCAAGTACAAAATGACACTATTACCATAATGACAAAAGATGGGTGGCATTACACAGACAATGAATCTGGGAAAATGAGAGAGAAGAGAAAAATGGGGTTTGTGGCAGAAGGAAGAGTGAGGAGCTGCTGATTATTACTTAAGAGTCATATATTGATAACGAGCAGGAATAGGAGAGGGAGGTGGACGAGAGAGATTGATAACTAGCAGGAGTAGGATATATATATATATATATATATATATATATATATATATATATATATATATATATATATATATATATATATGTATATATATATATCTGTGCAGTGTCTGTGTTGTGTTGTCACTGAACTACTCCCTCAAACTTTTGTGAAATAGTACCAAACTTCTGGTATGCACCTATCTCTCCCGTCGGTATGTCCGAAGGGTATTTCCTTTTGATTTTTTTGAGTTTTTGGGGAAATATTTTTTTTCAACTTAAGTTTTCAACTTCAATTGTTTATAAAATGTAATATCACGTATATTACAAATACATTTGTGCATTATGATTGTTTAAATTATGATTAATGTAAACCATGACAAAACAGCAACACAGGTACAGTCATTTATCTATAAATCTACATATCTGGGCAGTCTATCTGGGCTGTTGTCACTGAACTACTCCCTGAAACTTTTGTTTCCGTGTTGTGAACTGTTTTTAACAACGTGGTGGTGGTTTTGAATCACGTGGTGGTGATGTATTTTGAATTATGTGGTGGTGAGGTGTTTTTAAATGACGTGGTGGTGAGGTGTTTTTAAATCACATGGTGGTGAGGTGTTTTGAATTACGTGATGGTGAGGTGTTTTGAATTTCTTGGTGGTGAGGTGTTTTAAATTACGTGGTGGTGAGGTGTTTTGAATTACATGGTGGAAAGGTGTTTTGAATTACGTGGTGGTGAGGTGTTTTAAATTATGTGGTGGTGAGGTGTTTTGAATTATGTGGTGGTGAGGTGTTTTGAATTACAAGGTGGTGAGGTGTTTTGGATTACGTGGGGGTGAGGTGTTTTAAATTAGGTGTGGTGAGGTGTTTTGAATTACGTGATGGTGAGGTGTTTTTAATTATGTGGTGGTGAGGTGTTTTAAATTACGTGGTGTTGAGGTGTTTTAAATTACTTGGTGGTGAGGTGTTTTAAATTAGGTGGGGTGAGGTGTTTTAACTTACGTGGGTGTGAGGTGTTTTAAATTACGTGGTAGTGAGGTGTTTTGAATTACGTGGTGGTGATGTGTTTTGAATTACGTGGTGGTGAGGTGTTTTGAATTACGTGGTGGTGAGGTGTTTTTAATTATGTAGTGGTGAGGTGTTTTAAATTACGTGGTGGTGAGGTGTTTTGAATTACGTGGTGGTGAGATGTTTTGAATTACGTGGTGGTGAGGTGTTTCGAATTACGTGGTGGTGAGGTGTTTTGAATTACGTGGTGGTGTGGTGTTTTGAGTGACGTGGTGGTGAGGTGTAATCGTTCCAAACTTCCAGTCTGCACCGACCCCTCCCGTATGTATGTGCTGAGGGGTTATTTTTTGAATTTAAAAATATTTTTTAAACCTAAATTACTTATAAAAATGTAATATCACAAACACGACAAATACATTTGTGCAAAAGAATTGTTTGTGTTATGATTGGTGTAAATCATGACAACATAGCAACTCAGGCAAAGTCATTATCCTCAGCTAAAACAAGCCCGTTCCTCTGTAACGACGTGTGGTGAGGCGAGCGCAGTGAGCCGAGCCAAGCTAGTATATCTATATATATATATATATATATATATATATATATATATATATATATATATATATATATATATATATATATATGTATATATATATATATATATGTATATATATATATATATATATATATATATATATATATATATATATATATATATATATACACAGTCATGTGAAAAAGTAAGTACACCCCATGTAAAGTTTTGACTTTTTCAACATATTTCAACATACAGCTATTTGATCTTCATTTCAACAATATTGAGAGATAAAGGTGATATAATATAACAAATATCATGAAACATTTACATTTTGTAGTCCATTGTATAATTTAAATAAACATAAATGCAAATTTCGTTTTGTGGAAAAAGTAAGTACACCCCATGAAATGTTTTTTAATCTTTTAACATATGTGGACATATCAATATTTGATCTTCATTTAAGCAGTATCTGTAGTTAAAGGTGATCTAATTGAACAAAAACAATGAAAAATTGACTGCAATAATTTATTCAACAAAACATTGTTGCATAGCATGCACAATTGCATGCACAGCTCGTTTCAAATCCCCCCACAACATCTCGATGGGATTTAGATCCGGGCTTTGACCTGGCCATTCCAGAACCCTCCATTTCTTTCTTTTCAGCCATTCCTTGGTGGATTTCCTGGTATTTTTAGGGTCATTGTCATGTTGCAAGGTCCACCTTCGGTTGAGCTTCAACTTTCCGACAGATGGCCTCACATTATCCTCAACACCCTCTGGTACAATGAAGAATTCATCGTGGAATCTATGATGGTGAGCTTCCCAGGCCCTGATGCAGCAAAGCTGCCCCAAACCATAATATTTCCACCACCATGCTTTACAGTTGGCAAGAGCTACCTGTAGGTCCCGTGATGACATTCTGGGATTCTTAGAGACTTATTTCAGCATCTTGCGGTCTGCTCTCGGGCTGAACTTGCTGGGTCGGCCTGGCCTGAACAAGTTGGCAGTTGTTTTGAATCTTCTCCACTTGTAGATGATCTTCCGGACAGTCGAATGATTGATTTCAAATTGTTTGGAGATCTTTTTAAATCCCTTCCCAGACCCGTAGGCATCTATAACCTCTTTCTGAAGGCATCAGAGAGCTCTTTTGATCTAGGCATGGTGACGCCGCACACTTCAACAACAAAGAGCAAACCAAACTAAATGTCTGAGGTTTAAATAAGACAGGTTCCTCCAAGATCCTCTCTAACGATGTTCTAATGATTTGCACCTGAGCTGGTGCACCTGATTCTAATTTTAGGTATTTGAAGTAATGATAAATGTAGGGGTGTACTTACTTTTTCCACATGCGAAATTTGCATTTATGTTTATTTAAATTATACAATGGACTACAAAATGTAAATGTTTCATGATATTTGTTATATTATATCACCTTTATCTATCAATATTGTTGAAATGAAGATCAAATAGCTGTATGTTGAAATATGTTGAAAAAGTCAAAACTTTACATGGGGTGTACTTACTTTTTCACCTGACATACATATATATGTATATATGTACATACATACATATATATATATATATATATATATATATATATATATATATATATATATATATATATATATATATATATATATATATAGATAGATATATATATATATATATATATATATTGTTACGGACGCGGTTTAGATGTTATTTACCGAGCGGTGGTATTGCCGCGACCGAACAGTTATTCCCCGACTAGACCCCGATTCCACCCAGACGTTGACCAAATCGCGCTATGCCAAATCAATGATAGAAAGGACACGACGACTGGGAAAGAGGAAACGACGCAAGGGGTACAGTTCTCAAGACCTCCGGAGGAGGGTATAATTACAGTGGTGGAGAAAAGGGGGTAGATTACAAGGCAGTGAGGTAAAGACACAGAAGAGATGGGCACTTAATTACCATCTTATCTTATCCCAGACAGACCACAGACAAACGGAACAAGGCGGACTTACACAGGGATTGATGGCAGGAAGGGACAGGTAGGTCGATAGCACAAGGTGCACCTTGGCTCGGGGACAGGATAAAGCACGGTCCAGAAGATGCAGGGAGGCCTCACAGCGCTCGGAAGGGACGTCTTTCTTGCTTCAAGCTCAGCGCGCATCTGACGGCACCTCCCTCTCCCTGCGCATGCTCAGGGGGGGGGGGGGGTCACACGCCCTCGGCTGGTTGGCTCCGCCGCACTGGGGCCGGTCCGCCGCTTCCATTGGGTGCGGGGGTTACCGGGCTCCGCCCTTGATGAGGAGCTGACAGGGAGCCCCTATTTGGTAACCCCGTCGAGCACATGTTCGATGGCGGCTCGTTGGGAAGGCCTGGTGCCCTCCCAACACCCCTACCAACCAAGCCGGAGTGAGGACGCGCACTCCCTGCGCTCGTTGTTGTGGTTGTTGTTGTTGTTGTTGTTGTTGAACTGTGAGGAAGAGCTGCGGGGAGGTATTGGGAGGTCCTAAACTTCCTAACGGTGCCATACAATCACATTCTGGTGCAACGAAGGGTCAGAATTAATGGAAACGAGTCCTTAACTGACATAGACTAAGAATAACTAGCAAGATGTCCTATAGTTGTCTTACATGAGATGCGGTGAACCTGGGCACGACATTTAATGGGGGAAATAGGGGGAGGTCGGGTCTACAGTGTGTTGTTTACAGAAAATGGGACTAGGGAATGGGGGATTGGGGATAGTTGGGAAGTATTGAGGAAATAGGGGAATATTTACAAGCGGATATGGATGGATGCAAATCCCATATCCGCAACAATATATTGTTGCGGATCCCGGGTTTGTCGACGTACTCGGGGGAGTTTATTGCACTGCTCCCCCTCAAACTCCAGGGCCACGCAGGCCGCCAACCGCGACTAAGCTCGTGATCGACGGATTGCTAAGCAATTTCAACCGCCAATATCCTAACCACGCGCTGAAGCGTTTGCCTGTCAAAGATTCCCAAATACCTTCAAGACACGCAGCCGAAGAACCCGGGGGTTAAACCCTCGCTTCCCACACCCCTTTAGGCTGAAATGAACCACCACCCACAACCCTCAACCTGCACCGTTCGACGTGCCTCCATACACTTCCTCCACATCCAAAGTGAGCCTTTCAAGGCAACCTGCGCTACTCTGTCACACAGTCTCCTTCTTTCTGTCCCACACACTCCAATCCAAGAAATAAATGCAGAAAACGATGCAATACAGTCACGTGAAAAAGTAATTGCACCCCATGTAAAGTTTTGACTTTTTCAACGTATTTCAACAAACAGCTATTTAATCTTCATTTCAACAATATTGATAGATAAAGGTGATATAATAGAACAAGCATCATGAAACATTTACATTTTGTAGTCCATTGTATAATTTAAATAAACATAAATGCAAATTTCGCATGTGGAAAAAGTAAGTACACCCCTACATTTATCACTACTTCAAATACCTAAAATTAGAATCAGGTGCATCAGCTCAGGTGCAAATGATTAGAACATCGTTAGAGAGGATCTTGGAGGAACCTGTCTTATTTAAACCTCAGACATTTAGTTTGGTTTGCTCTTTGTTGTTGAAGTGTGCGGCGTCACCATGCCTAGATCAAAAAAGCTCTCTGAGGCCTTCAGAAAGAAGGTTATAGATGCCTACGAGTCTGGGAAGGGATTTAAAAAGATCTCCAAACAATTTGAAATCAATCATTTGACTGTCAGGAAGATCATATACAAGTGGAGAAGATTCCAAACAATTGCCAACTTGTTCAGGCCAGGCCGCCCCAGCAAGTTCAGCCCGAGAGAAGACCGCAAGATGCTGAAAGAAGTCTCAAAGAACCCCAGAATGTCATCACGGGACCTACAGGTAGCTCTTGCCACTGTTGATGTCAAAGTGCATGAATCTACCATTAGAAAGAGGCTGCACAACTTTGATCTACATGGGAGGTGTGCCAGGAGGAAACCTTTGCTGTTGAGAAAGAACATCAGGGCAAGACTAAAGTTTGCCAATGAACACCTCTGCAAAGACCAGCACTTCTGGAACAATGTGCTCTGGACAGATGAGTCAAAGGTAGAGCTATTTGGCCACAGTATCAGAAGACATGTTTGGCGAAAACCAAAGACAGCATTTGACCACAAGAACCTGATACCAACTGTAAAGCATGGTGGTGGAAATATTATGGTTTGGGGCAGCTTTGCTGTATCAGGGCCTGAGCAGCTCACCATCATATAATCCAATATGAATTCTTCATTGTACCAGAGGGTGCTTGAGGATAATGTGAGGCCATCTGTCGGAAAGATGAAGCTCAACCGAAGGTGGCCCTTGGAACATGACAATGATCCTAAACATACCAGTAAGTCCACCAAGGAATGGGTGAAAAGAAAGAAATGGAGGGTTCTGGAATGGCCAAGTCAAAGCCCGGATCTAAATCCCATCGAGATGTTGTGGGGGGGATTTGAAACTAGCTGTGCATGCAAGAAACCCCTCAAACATCGCACAGCTGAAATAATTCTGCATGGAGGAGTGGGCAAAAATTTCTCCCAGTCGATGTCAGAGACTGGTAGACAGTTATAAGAAATGCCTACTTGAGTTAATTTCTGCCAAAGGGGGCAATACCACCGATTAGAGCCAAGGGTGTACTTACTTTTTCCACACGTGAAATAAGCATTTATGTTTATTTAAATTATACAATGGACTACAAAATGTAAATGTTTCATGATATTTGTTGTATTATATCACCTTTATCTATCAATATTGTTGAAATGAAGATCAAATAGCTGTATGTTGAAATATGTTGAAAAAGTCAAAACTTTACATGGGGTGTACTTACTTTTTCATGTGACTGTATATCCTCTACACTCCACCTCAAATGGCTTAGAAGAAACCCGGCAACCCTTCTCCCGAAACTCTGCCTGCAGCTCACTGTACTTTTCACTCTTCCTCTCGTGCAACTCCTCCATGTTCTCTTCCCAAGGTACAGACAATTCCCCTAAGATGACCTGTCTTGTTGTAGCTAAGCAGATGACAATGTCAGGCCGCAAACATATATACATATAAACATATCTCTATGTATATGCATATATATGATATATGTACATGGTATATATATATATATATATTGTTGCGGATATGAGGACTGTTTTTTTTATTGTGTGCTTTATTATTATTATTATTGGTTATTCTGCGCCTCCTGCCTCCGGAGCTGTGTAAAGGTCAAAAAGGGCGTCCCATAATTAGTCCACAAGCATACACGTCAGCCAATCATAGAATACCCCTGTTCGATAGTTATATCTTATTCTGTGTTTTAGGGTAAGGCTGTGTCTCCCATTAATTGAAATACTCCATTGCACCAAGTGAAAGAGATAGATTCCCTTCATTCCCATTCCCAAAACCTCCATTCCCCCTTTTCGTCAATTGCCAACTGCATTTTGGGCGGTTTTCCCTTCATCCGCCATTGACCACGAGGCAGGGTTGGGGAAGAAAGGCGGGTCCCCACCTCGTCATAGAGGGGAGGAGTGAACCAGCCCTTGCCGACCAACCCAGAACGAGGGGTTGGCTTTAGAGGACGGAGAGAGAACGTTTTGGGGAGGTTCGCAAAGGGTCAAGGGTGGGGCTTATATAACCCGAGGCAGAGGCCCCCGGAGAGAGTCGAGGAGGGAGGAGATCAGAAGACAGAAAGGCCTTGAGTTGGACTAAGCAAGAGAGGAAGTTGTTGGACTGGGTGGGACTAAGGAAGAGAGAGAAAGAGTCCTGAAGCTTGTGAGGGAAGGAGAGAGAACCCGTCACACCAACCCCCCACCAGCCGCGTTGGCTCCACCAAGCGTTCACATCCACCAAGGCTCCACCAAGCGTTCACCTCCACCAAAGCTCCACCAAGCTCTGCGTTGGCTCCACCAAGCGTTCACCTCCAGCCATCCACCTCCTGCCATTCCTGTCATTCCCCGCGTGAGTCTGTCTTTTGTTTGTTCTGTCCTGGGTTAATTAAGACTGTAGGTAAGCTAGTATTTTCACTGTGTCACCTGCGTCTTATGTGCTTGTAAATAAACGTGACTGCTTTCTTTTTGCTTATGTGTGTAAATAGTAAATAAATTTAGTAGTATTTCCAAACCTTTCTTTGCCTTCGTCTTCCTCTTTGCATTCGTCGTTTTAGTCTTTTCCCTCATTGAATAGCGGTGGCGCGATCCGGCCAAAGTTTGGGGCAAATCGGGTATTCGTCGGGGAATAACTGTTCAGTCGCGGTAATACCAACCGCTCGGTAAAATAACATCTTTAACCGCGTCCGTAACAATTGGTGTCTAGGAGTGGGATACGAGGCCCGAACCAAATTTTTAAAACGTGTAGAAAAAAATGTGGTCAAAATTACGAGCTGCCGAAATTTTGTTGTTTTATAAAACCCGAATTTTGAAATCGCGCCATGGCTGGTCAAGGCGATCGGATGCCGGTGGGTGAGCTAGAGGAGGGGTTAGGGGTAACCCAGGACTTAGGGGAAGAAAGGGAGGAGGAGAGCAATGAGGTGGTTGAGGGTGTATCAGACGCACAAAATGGCGTCCTCGCGCACGTGGTTGTAGCGGCACCAAATTTTGCCGCGCCCATGACCGTAGCAGCACCAAGTTGCGCTGCGCACGTGGTCGCGGCAGCCGAGCCAGATATGCCAGAGTACATGCGAGTCTTTATGATTCAAATGATGGCAAAAATGGATGCACAAAATGATAAGTCCACCCGAGAGCGAAGAGAAATGGGTGAGCGGTTGGGAAACCAAATTGTGGGAATGAGGGCTGATAGTGAGCGATTAGAGGGCCAAATGGGGGTAATGAGGGACGGAGCGAGGGCTGATAGTGAGCGATTGGGGGGCGAAATGGGGGGCAAAATGGGAGAAATGGGGGAACGGCTAGAAGCTAAATTTGAGGGGTTAGACAACGGGATAAAAGAGGTAAAGAATGGGTTAACAGGGGTGGAAAATAGAATGGCTGCCCAGGAGAATCAGTTAGAGGGGGTGAAAAATGGGTTAATGGGATTAGAAAATAGGATGGAAGACAAATTGCGGGAAATAGGGGAGCAATCCGCCCGGGAAATCGAACAGATGGGGAACCAGATGGAGGAGATGAAAGAGGAGATACGACGAGGTGTAAGTGAGGAGGTCTCGGGGGTACGCGAGGAGGTAAAGCGAGGCGAAAAGCGTATCGAGAAAGAGGTGAGGAATAATACGGCTAGGTTACAGGGGGGAATAGAGGGTCTGATGAAGGGAGTAGAACAGCTGACAGTGGGACAAAAGGAACTAGTGGAACAGGTGGAAAAGAACACGGCAATAATCGGGGGGTTAAAAGCGACACAAAAAGACATTAAGAACGAATTGATAGCGACACAGAAGCAATGTCAGATAGTACGTGAGGGACTGACAATGAGGTTGGACGAGGTGACAGAGGTAATGGAGACAAAGGACCGGCAGGTGAGGATGCACATAGAGACGGTCACGGTAGCCTTAGAGGACGAACTTGAGGAGACGCACCGGGAAATAAAAGAGGTGAAGCAAAAATTTGAGGAAGTGGAAGAAGAGGTGAGTGAAATTAAGAAGAGACGAAGGGAAACTAAAAAGGAAATAAAGGAGGAGGTGATGGAATTGGTACAAGGTCTGTGCTCGAATCGTGATGAGGTGCTCACTAACCAAATAAAGAGTTTTCAGGTGGCAGAGGAGGTGCGGAGACGAGGTGCCAAGGTGAGTGGCGAAATATTCGGCAATGTATATGATGTGAGGAAAGCTTCAGTCGGCTTGGGGGTTGATGTGGACCCGGGTGTTCGTGAGAGGCCGTTGGTGAAGTGTGCGACAGGTCTGGTGTGCGAAAAAAGAGGTGTGCGAGAATGTCCGACCATGGGGTGTGTGAGGAAAAAGTGCGCGCCGACCAGTGAGTGTGCTGTCGAGAGTGAGTCGGTAGTAGCGCGTGTGCGAGGGGGCACATGGAAGCGCGGTGTGGTGAGTGTTACAAAGGATGTAACGGAAGCATGTACACCTGTGGTGAGGGTTACGGAGGAAGTAACGAAAGAGTGTGCACAAGAGGATGCGCGAGAAAGGTGTGTAACGGACAGGTGCATGGGGAAAGAGTGCGCTGTCAAGAGTGAGGGAGAATGCACACCTGTGGTGAGTGTTACAGAGGGTGTAACGGAAGAGTGTGCATGAGAAAGGTGTGTAACGGACAGGTGCATGAGGAAAGAGTGCGCTGTCAAGAGTGGTGGTGAAAGTAGTGAGAGTGACAGGGAGCGTGAGTTGGTTGTGACAGGTGAGCGAGGATGTACACCTGGAATGGAAGGATGCACACCTGGAGTGGTAGAGCGTGTGTGGGAATGCACACTTGAGTTGGTCGTGAGGCACGTGGTTGGGTGTGTGAGTGAGAGCACACCTGTGATAGTCACAGATGAGGTGACCGAGAAGGGGGCGCGAAGAGGTGTGTTGGTGAGGTGTGCGAGCGACGAGTGCGTGCAAAGGTGTTCGGTGGTCAGGTGTGTGACCAAGTCTGTGAGCGGAATGAGTGTACCGAGGTGTGTAAGAGAAGGTGCAATGACGAGGAGCATGGGAATAGCTGGATGTATGAGCAAGAAAGGGGTAGCGTATGCATGTAAGCATGCAGGTGAGGCATCGACGGTAACCGGGTTAGCGGTTAGAGCGACTTATAGCCGAATCGGGCCCTCGGTGCGTGCCGGGCTTCGCGTGCCGCGAGAACCAGCGGGGATCCGAGCCACGGCGGGTTCGGAAGGACCGCCGTACGCGATCCACGCTGGGCCTCGCTTGGAACGGCCGCGTCCGTGCTCCACTAGGCAGAGCGGGCAGCCCGATAGGAAGGGTCGTCATGGCGACCACTTTTTATTGAGACGTTCCGGCAGGTCGAGATCGGGCAATTGGATGGCTCCGCGCCGAGGTGGTGCGTGGAATCTCGGCACGGGTAAGCCCCCGTCCCTGCACCGAGTGCCGGACGCATCCAACCGCCGGTACCAAAGAACCCGCATTCATTGCTCGGCTGTATGAAGCCGGCCTGTAGATGTGAATTGGCGCACCGAGAGGATCTAATAAGTAGACGGGTGATGAGGTTAGTGTTTTGGACCCAAAATTAGAAAAAGGAAAAATTTGATGATTGGTGAAATTTGATGATGAAAAATTCCTTTTTTTTTCTTCAAATAGCCATGTGTAACTTACGTATTTAACTACAATTTCCTCTCAATTTGTTCGGTCCAAATGGCCGCAAAAGTGGCTGCCAGCATGCAGTACCGTTTTTTATCTACCAAGGAAGTGTTCCACACAAGACCTCTACCAAAATGTTGTTTGTAAAAAACAAATCTGGGATTTCTGATTACATGGATGCACACTCTCAGGACATTTTCAGGCTGCTGTTAACAATCCACTACGATAAATTAATTCCTTTACCCACAATCAAATAATTAGTACAAATTGAGGATATTATCCCTATCACATTCTTTTATAGATTCATTATGTTGGATCTAATTTTTTTCCCAATAATTTTCCACTGCTGTAAGGCGGAACAATAGCTCTCATAAGTCTTAGTAATATCGTACTTAATTTGCCCAGCAGCGAATAATTTATTTACTATCCATTCCCATCTGTTAACCAGTGACTTTGTTTGAACTCCAAAACTTAATTTGATGAATCCCATGTGTATGGTACCACTTATTGAAACCCCTACTTTTGTAGAAAATATCCAAGTAAGTGTTTTGTTTTTTTGTTTTTTTTTACACCCCCTTAACTGTTGCTCATCCATTTCTATGCACCCAGTGAGTACTACTGACACCAGTATGCCAATATAGGTGTGCGAGATTAACAAATATGTTGCAGGTACACGTAACAGCGCGTTCTGAGTATAAATAACGTAACAGCGCGTTCATGTCTGCCCCTTGGTTTAAGATGCACAATGCATTCCGTTTTAAAACTCACAATTGTTCAAATCAGCAAGATTTTCTTTACTATTTTCCCATATCATCTATGCCTAATACACATCCATACATGCAGCACAATTTATATGCTGATAAAATTCAAGTTTATATATATATATATCCATGAGCCGAGTATTCTGGGAAGTCAGTGTAAGACCTCTCCCAAATTTGGATGATTTTGTACTTCCTCATTTCCTTTTATGAAGCTCATATCCATAAATAGATGTTATTCTCATATACATTCTATCAAAAATGGAATCCCAAAATTACTCACAATTTTACTATTAATTAATGGCTGCTCATAACCCAGCACATCAAAAAAAAATTATATTCCATTTCCCTTGACAAAAGAGATAATGTTCATAATCAAATTATATTTCTATTTTATTTTACGGATTCTCTGGATATTCAATCCCATCAACATATCCCAATCCCATCCACATATAACTATCCATTTCCAGACAGGCACACTGTCGGTGTCAACAATCTTGTAAGATTGATACACAAAAACACACACACACACATGCATTATGCATATTTGTTTGCGTTGGAACCATTATTTACAGATCAGATGGGTGTCAATTTTATTTCAATTTCATAAAATTTGTCAATCAAATTCAAAATGCTTATAGACAAATGAACCAAAAGTCCATTCTTAGAAAACCTTTATGATGTCAAATTGAAATTACCCTTTCTGCCTTCACAATAATCTATCCAAATTTTGACTACACACCCATTTGCATGTCAGTCGACCATTGACCTATCAATTGTGCGGAACAATAGTCCGAAATTCCCACCTGATCATCATGTGACTCTTGTTACTTGGTTTGCCAACAATTGCAACGCAATTGTTCCAAACTTTGTAAATTTAAAATTGCTGTGCCCAAAATAGAAGATCCAATTTTGGCATTTGATCAATTAATTACTAATTTGCTTACAAGCAAAAGAAAAATGAATAATTCTTGCTCCGAAAACTTTTCAGACCCAAGAATCATCGACAGTTATTCATGTTTGTCCAGTAATCTAATTTGTTGAGGCCAATCGTCATTTGGGATTTGTCGCAATGAAGGCCTAATCATTGTCTGAGGTATCGGTCAGCACTGGTACCCTTGATCTTGGTTTACCCTATTAACTTGTCTTCCTTTTGGTATACGGACATCCTCTTTTCCAATGTCCCATCCGTCCACACTTGAAACACCGGTTTCTGTCGTTGTCTGATCTGTGCACCTGTGCACTTGTATTGCTGGGCTGCATCTCTACATCCCTGAGTTGCCACTGCAATCTCTCGTTATCTCCTGAAACACGAAAAAATTCTCTGTACCGTCCTTTTTGGGGAGACAACTGGAAATCTGATGGGACAACTGTCACTTTCATTCCTAATTTCGAGGGCAGTTGTGCATTTGTCTCCTCCACTGTATCCTGTATCCTTTTTATTTTAAGTTCTAGATCCGTTATCCGTTCTTGCTGTTCCCGTTGTCTGGATTCACCATCCCAAAGATGGAATGCAAGCCAGTCTACCGTTAGATTCTGTCTCTTCCTGGCTTTCAATCTTTGTTCCAATCTTTCCAATCGACTTCGCTCAAATGTACCATCTCTTGGAAACTCCTCATCATGTCCCTTTGTCCACAAATACCAATTCTCGACCTGCCTTATAGCTTCGGCACCATAACGGTCGTACATATGATGTGTACAAGCCCTTTTTGTGGAATTTCTGGTTGTCCTTGTGTATTCTTGCAGGCTCCATTTCCCATTCTGCCTTTTATCAAAGTAGCGTTGGATGTGTTGTAGCTTGTTCCAGGTTCCTCTAAAGCTTCACTCGTACCTCCAGGAAGGATCTCTCCACCTGTTCGCACGGTGATTTCCAGAGAATCTCCCTCAGCTGTGGCTTTTGCACAATCCAATCTCACAGATCAGTATTTGCAGATGAGCCGGAGGGTCAGTATGAAGTGGGTGAATCCTCAGGTGTCCGCTCTGTTTGACGGGGAAATCACACAATGGTAACCGCACATACATATCTGTATATAAACTCACCACCTTGCTCAATTTTCCCAGGTTGTCTCCACATTGATAATATCTCGCAAAGATATCAAAGCTTCTTTCTTGAGACCGCATTTTCATCAATCAAACAATCAATATATTCAATTCAATTTATTCAGTTCAATTTATGCAATTAATTCAATCAATTAGATTCAATCAATTAACAATTCAATCAATTATTCAATTTCAATTAATTCATCAATATTCATCAATAAATCAAATTAATCATTTTGAATGACTCCTTGCATAAGCCCTTTCCCCAATGATGTCAGGACAGGTCCATCCATTGACTGAGATCGACTCATCGGTCGTCACCTCTGGTTCGTACCTCATGTCAATTGATGAATCACCGTCCTGTCCTAGGGTCATATCTGACATATTTCCCCATTTTGCCTGGTCTCCACAAATTTTCTTTGCAACCACTAAAGGCAACTCATCCTTCATTCGTGAGACAGCCAAAATTGATGGCAGATATTAAAGTTCATTGGAAAAAATATCTCATCATTTTTTCCTTTAATAGTACCCAAAATCTCTTGGCAATTTAAATTTCGTAAAACTCCTGAAATAAGACTGTAAAATTCCTTCAATCATGCTAAATTTTGAAGCTCCATTGCTTGTAACACCCAATTTATCCCATAGGGCTTGAAAGTTCTTTCCCAAGTTCATGCAATCATTCTGCATTTGAACCCTATGATATCATTCATAATAATCATCATGATTTTATAGTCATGGTCATATCATAATCATCTATTTAAAACGAACATTTCCTTTATCACCACAATTATGTGGTATAATCAACAATAGAATAAAACTGTACATAGCAACAGGCTACCTCATGGCCACTCAGTATACCTATTGACAATAAGTCATAACAATATCGAATAATCATTGAACAATTCAAAAATCGCTTCCACTGCTCCAGCCGCAGCATTCGTCATTTTGTTTGCTCATCCGCATGACCAAAACGAAATAAAGGGAGCTCAACCATTACACAGCGCTTTTAATGGCGCATGCCATAGAAACTCAACGCAATTTCGACTCAGCCAGAAAACGAGCAAATTTTGCAGGATGTTAACTGGAATTAGTCGTGAAAATATATCCAAAATACACAAAAAATACACATCCACAAAATAAACAACAAACCCAAACAAACCCAAGGTCGACCCTCTTACACAGTAAATTACATCATTTCAGCATCGTATTGATTGCTGAAATATTCCAGGGTTTATACATACCTTAAAAGAGGTATGCGTGGTGTTGCCCCCTCCCACGTTTATTCCAGGGTTTATACACACCTTAAAAGAGGTATGCGTGGTGTTGCCCCCTCCCACTTTTAATTCCTCATTAAATTCCTCATTAAATTACTTATTAAATTACTTATTAAATTACTCATTAAATTACTCATTAAATTATTCGTTAAATTACTCATTAAATTACTCATTAAATTACTCATTAAATTACTCAGTAAATTACTCATTAAATTATTCGTTAAATTACTCATTAAATTACTCATTAAATTACTCATTAAATTATTCGTTAAATTACTCATTAAATTACTCATTAAATTACTCATTAAATTACTCAGTAAATTACTCATTAACTTAACTTACATAGTTTCAGCATTGTATTGATTGCTGAAATATTCCAGGGTTTATACACACCTTAAAAGAGGTATGCGTGGTGTTGCCCCCTCCCACTTTTAATTACTCATTACATCGTTTCCATTAAAAAAAACATCGCTTCTACTGCTCCAGCCGCAGCATTTGTCACTTTGTTTGCTCATCCGCATGACCAAACCGAAATAAAAGGAGCTCAACCATTACACAGCGCTTTTAATGGCGCATGCCATAGAAACTCAACGCAATTTCGACTCGGCCAGCAAACGAGCAAATTTTGCAGGATGTTAACTGGAATTAGTCGTGAAAATATATCCAAAATACACAAGAAATACACAAAAATACACTCCCACACAAATAAACAACATTTATTCCGTTCAACAGAACAAACATTTCCTCTATCATGACACGCATGTCTTCAAAATTATATGACCAAGAGAAAAAGTAAAATTAATTAAAACTGCGGGCAGTGATGATCCGGGGACCATACCGCTCCATCCTGATTGGACGAGTGCGTGCTAGAGTCGTTAACAACGACAGTCCAGATCCGATTGTTCAAAATTTCAACTCAATCGATCGAAAAATGAACGCAGGGATGCATTTTAAAGGTGCAGTGGCACTAACTGAGTTGCCACGAATATGGCCACGAAATTGCCAATATGGCCATCACAAAATATTTTCCTTAATCAATTGGCTCATAGCATAACCAATCTGCAAGTATTTCATCCGAAGATGTATCTCTCAGGAATTTTAATTAAATAAGTCATTTATAAATCAACGAGTTAATTTATTAAATGATTAATCAATAAATCAATATTTTCCTTGACAGCCACATCACTTGGTCAGTGTCATGTCCAAATATCAGCTTCCTTACTCAAAAGGTGCCTGAGTTAATGTAATGTAATTACTGTAATAAGATTACTGCAATTACTGTAATGATTACTGTAATTACTGTAATTACCGGAACTGTAATTACTGTAATTACCTCAGGTAATTACTGTAATGTAATTACTGTAATGTAATAAGAAATGTAATTAATTAAATAAGTACTTCATTAATCGTTAATAATGAAATAATTCCTGAATTCTCATTCGATTCACTTGACATTCGAATGTCCCCAAAACGTTGGAGCAAAACGTTGCAACAACGAAAGTGAAACGTTGTAGCGACGTTGTGGAAACGTTAGCAAAACCCAACATTTGAATGTTCCCAAAACATTCCAACAACAAGTTCCAACAACAAGTTCCAACAGCAAGTTCCAACAACAAGTTCCAACAACAAGTTCCAACAACAAGTTCCAACAAGTTCCAACAACAAGTTCCAACAGCAAGTTCCAACAACAAGTTCCAACAACAAGTTCCAACAACAAGTTCCAACAAGTTCCAACAGCAAGTTCCAACAGCAAGTTCCAACAACAAGTTCCAACAAGTTCCAACAACAAGTTCCAACAGCAAGTTCCAACAACAAGTTCCAACAACAAGTTCCAACAGCAAGTTCCAACAGCAAGTTCCAACAACAAGTTCCAACAAGTTCCAACAACAAGTTCCAACAGCAAGTTCCAACAACAAGTTCCAACAACAAGTTCCAACAGCAAGTTCCAACAGCAAGTTCCAACAACAAGTTCCAACAGCAAGTTCCAACAACAAGTTCCAACAACAAGTTCCAACAACAAGTTCCAACAGCAAGTTCCAACAGCAAGTTCCAACAACAAGTTCCAACAGCAAGTTCCAACAACAAGTTCCAACAGCAAGTTCCAACAACAAGTTCCAACAACAAGTTCCAACAAGTTCCAACAAGTGCCAACAGCAAGTTCCAACAACAAGTTCCAACAACAAGTTCCAACAAGTTCCAACAGCAAGTTCCAACAACAAGTTCCAACAAGTTCCAACAGCAAGTTCCAACAACAAGTTCCAACAATAAGTTCCAACAACACGTTCCAACAACAAGTTCCAACAAGTTCCAACAACAAGTTCCAACAGCAAGTTCCAACAACAAGTTCCAACAACAAGTTCCAACAACAAGTTCCAACAAGTTCCAACAGCAAGTTCCAACAGCAAGTTCCAACAACAAGTTCCAACAAGTTCCAACAACAAGTTCCAACAATAAGTTCCAACAACAAGTTCCAACAACAAGTTCCAACAACAAGTTCCAACAGCAAGTTCCAACAGCAAGTTCCAACAACAAGTGGTCACAAGTCATTATCACATTGCAATGACCTCTAAACATTCCTAAACCAATATCCCATTAAAAAAATCCCATTAAAATCCCATATTTTGTCACCCTTTGCATTGTTGAAAGCAATTAATTCCATAACTTAATATTACCTCAATTTATATATACTAGGGCGTGCCCGCACGTACGTGCTCGCCCGTACGTGCTTGCAAAAAACATGCGTGCAAACAACAACAACAAAACTTTGAAACCACGTGGCAGTAACGACCACAGAACCACCCTCCTATTTGCATGGAATGGTTTGGTCCATTCGCAAAGCCAAAACGAACGACCACAGAACCACCCTCCTATTTACATGGAATGGTTTGGTCCATTCGCAAAGCCAAAACGAACGACCACAGAACCACCCTCCTATTTGCATGGAATGGTTTGGTCCATTCGCAAAGCCAAAACGAACGACCACAGAACCACCCTCCTATTTACATGGAATGGTTTGGTCCATTCGCAAAGCCAAAACGAACGACCACAGAACCATACCTTGGGACCCCCTTGTCCGATTAATTTCAAACCTTGACAAATTTTCCATTCCTTCCCTTCCTTATCTTTCGATGTAGGGCTGGGTTCTTTTTTTAGGATCATGTTGCATCGAGCATTATTTTCCAAAACCGTGTGAACATTAACCCACACCAAAACCTCTGACATCCCACCATTAACACTTATTGTAAGCGTGCCGAATCAGTAAGCATCACCCCTTCTATGAGCCTCGACCAGAGGGTGGTTGTTACTCACAAACACCATTTCCTGTAATTATCTCTCACTAGGGCATGCCCGTACTATATATATATCTAAAATTATATCCCCCGCCGAGCAAGTCGCTGGCTCCAAGTCGAGTGCTTTGAACAAAAAAAGAAGTACTCTAAACGGTGGTTTTTTATTCAACCGTGAAGCATGTCTCAAAGGCTTCTTGATGGACCTGGACAAAATTTGATGCAATTTTTTCTCAATCGCCATCTTTCATCATAATTCTGGACCGGCATGAGGGGGGGTTGTCTGTCATGAATTTATAGGCATGGCGGGAAAACTGAAAAAAATTATTTATTTAAAACGGGTGTACACGATTGTACACGTGTACGGACGGACCTTACCGAACCGGCAAACAAGTCGCTTCATGCACATCAGTGGTGCGTTTCTTCGTGGCGCGTGTCAGAAGAATTACACAGCGCAGGAAAAATACGTATTTACAGAAATCGTTAAAAAACAAAAACTCGGATAATCCCTACAATCGTTGTGGCCGGTGTACCATATTGGAAATATATATATATATATAAATATAATTCCGTTTCCCGGTTCCCTGTCGCTCGCCGAGCGCCGAGCAAGTCAAGTGCTTCGAACAAGTGCCAAAAAAAAAAAAAAAAAGTAGTACTTTATCCGTGTGCGGGTGGGTAAACGAGTGTACCGGCCTTACACGTCCTGGAAGCAAGCGGTCGCAAGGTGCACACTTGCTCCGTCTGCTTCCAGGTTACAGTAAGGCCCTTTAATAACCAGCGCAAAAATACGTATTTACAGAAATCATTTAGAAAAAAAAACGAATAAATTGCTACAGTCGTTTATCGAAATCCCATTCGTGATGGCTCACGCCACCTATATCGCGGCATCGGTGTGCAAAGAAGCCCCAGACCACCTGCTCCCCCATGTATGTACCCATAACTTCCAAGTTCGTAAATCATATTGGACCAAACAAGACACACTCACCTTTTAAAGACTTGTTTGTGTCCAGTTGATGTCAGCGGTGCCTCCAAGATTGTCAGGGAATTTGTAGTGGGGGACTCACAGGACTCCAATGACCGGACACAGGTTACAAAAGGTCTAGTTTATTAAACTGTATTCACTTCATCCAATTACCAAAATGATACCGCATAATATAATGGATCAGGTTAACTCTTTTCGATGGTCCTTCTCGTTCATCCGACACTCCCGTTCGGTCAGCGCTTCACGTAGCAAGTACTGTCGACTCCACGTTTGCTCTAGTTTATATGGACGAACTCGACTTAATCCTCTGTCCGCTGAACTCGTAATCTCTTCTCCGCTGACGTTACTGGTCGCCTTCCTGGCGCCAGCTAGCCCCCCCTGTTGTGAGTTCCATTTATCAAACAATAGGGGGGTGCTCCAGCCTGGGGCTGTGACCAGGTGTTTCAAGAGATTATCATGTTCGTGCACATTCCTAACTCATTTACAAACTCGTCCTTCACAGAGTTTGCATGTAAAATGTATTTGCTTTGTTACCAGGTTAATTAATAAGTTACCAGTGCCAATTAATAAGTTACGCTGAGTTACACTTCCACAGTGTGAATGGGGGAAGAGTGGACCCCCATCACGAATACCCGGGGCGGGTAGTGTAAGTATTAGGTAGAGGGTATAGGTAAATTGTGGTTGGATATTGGCATCTGTGGTGCGGGTGAAAGAATGGTGATTGGATGGGTGCATTAGTGTTGTGGAAATGGCTGGGCGTGTAGCCTGTTAGTGTGTGTAGTTAGTTTGGGCACTCCACCACTGTGAGGATGTCGGCCAGGTGAGGCCGCAGGTGGGCTCTGGGAGCCGGTAGTTGTTGTGGATGGGGCCCGAGGATCCGGAGGACGGACCCGGGTAGCCCAGTGCCAGAGGGCACCAGTGGGGTGACAGAGCCAGGAGGGGCCTTCCCCAGTTAGATAGGTTAGGGTGAGGAGCTAGGTAAGCTCGGGTGGCAACTACAGTGGTGGAGGTGTGCAGGTGGGTAGACCTGCTGGGAGAGCTACACGTCACAGCCCAGAAATTGTGCAAGGGCACCGGGAGATGAATCGGGGGAGTGAGACCCCAAATTGAGAAGCACCACAGTTTGGTCAATGGGAATTGGTTTTTAGAACCCATAGTGTAAGTTGGCCAATGGATTGGCAGGGAAAGACCCCAGGTAGTGTAAAGTGTGTTAATGTCATTTAGAGGATAGTTAGGATTGGAGTCTCCTCGCACCATCTACATCCACTCACCTGAGGTGACAGGTACTCCACACCATGCCAGGTTGTTTTATTATTACCTTCGCAAAAGCGGAAGGTTATGTTTTGATCGCTGTGTATTTATTTGTATGTCTGTGTGTGTGTGTGTATGTTATTCGCATAACTCAAAAAGTATTCAACCGAATTGCATGAAATTTGGTGGGATGATTGGTTATTATACGGGACACATTTGATTAGATTTTGGGAGCAATCGGGTCAAAGGTCAAGGTCAAGGTCACGAAAAGGTCAAAATCGTATTTTTGTTGTTCTGTTCCCTACACTCCCATGCCAAGTACAGAACAGTAGCTGCGGCGAAGGTATGCGCTCTACCGAGTGCCCGTTCTAGTTTTTGATGCAAATGTTTGGATTGTGAGACGCATCATGACGTGGGTGTGACATTGTGCTTTGTGTTCCATCTCTTCCTCCTTATGAGGATTGATGATGAATTGATGATGGCAAATTTTGGCTCGAGGGATTGTGGAGACGAATTTGGTGTAGAAGAAATATGGGGAGACGAGACATTAGCGACGAATTTGTAAATGTGTAGATTTTGTAAATATGGGGTAAGGGCAAGGGTAGTGTAGGTGACAGGGGGTGTGACGTACGGTAGGGACGAGCTTTCTCATTTCGCTCTCCGTACGCATTTCGCCTTGCATTGCCTTATTGATGTGTACCCTTGTGACCTTACCCCTCGCTCATTTTCTCTTTTGTCTCCCACATGACCTGTGCGCCATTGGGCGCCGAGGGGAGCGTGCGTGAGGCGGCCATTGTGCACCCGGCACTCTCAGAACCAGCTGTCTGCATCGATGCACCACATTATGGACCACATGTCTGTGGCCGAGCACCACTTATGGACCCCATGGGTTGGGGCATGGCCCCTCTGCTGGAACCGGCCATGAGGGCCCGAAATCTTGCTGGCGGACCTTGGCCACAGGGCACCGATGCCCCACAGGTGAACCACACGTAGTCGGCCCTGTGGGCCATAAATAAAGAAAATAAAATGGACACGTTGGGCACACTTTATTGCAAATAGGCCGCCAGTAAGAAAATGAGAGAGAATGACAACAACTGGAAGACATAATAATAGCCAGCAGAGGGAGCCGAAGAGCAAGAGACCACCTGCAGGGTTAGGGGTTGTTGGTTTATTTTTATTCCTTGAACAATGGTGACTGCACCGATTGGTGCCTGGGTGTGTATTGGTGCGTTTTTGGGTGCTTTAATGGTGCATTGATGCAGAGCAGACTGTCTCCCCCCCAGAAAGAACAATTACAGGTCCTGGGTTAGTGTTGTAAATAAAAGCAGAGTCATTGTAAATAATGCTCCCCACCGTCAATGTATAGTTTGAAGACCATTCCGCAATTCGGTTAACTGTGGGCGTAAGTCTGTTAGGCAGGGTGCAATGGAGCAGCGGGACACATTTATTTATGTTTTAAAAACTGTCACACTCAGGGTCAGGTTAAAAGTAGAGGGAACTACACCTACGTGTCACACTAAATAAAAGTTGTAGGCCCGGGCCGTGCCTAAGAGGAGGAGGGTGCAGTGTTGCGGATATGAGGACTGTTTTTTTTATTGTGTGCTTTATTATTATTATTATTGGTTATTCTGCGCCTCCTGCCTCCGGAGCTGTGTAAAGGTCAAAAAGGGCGTCCCATAATTAGTCCACAAGCATACACGTCAGCCAATCATAGAATACCCCTGTTCGATAGTTATATCTTATTCTGTGTTTTAGGGTAAGGCTGTGTCTCCCATTAATAGAAGTACTCCATTGCACCAAGTGAAAGAGATAGATTCCCTTCATTCCCATTCCCAAAACCTCCATTCCCCCTTTTCGTCAATTGCCAACTGCATTTTGGGTGGGTTTCCCTTCATACGCCATTGACCACGAGGCAGGGTTGGGGAAGAAAGGCGGGTCCCCACCTCGTCATAGAGGGGAGGAGTGAACCAGCCCTTGCCGACCAACCCAGAATGAGGGGTTGGCTTTAGAGGGCGGAGAGAGAACGTTTTGGGGAGGTTTGCAAAGGGTCAAGGGTGGGGCTTATATAACCCGAGGCAGAGGCCCCCGGAGAGAGTCGAGGAGGGAGGAGATCAGAAGACAGAAAGGCCTTGAGTTGGACTAAGCAAGAGAGGAAGTTGTTGGACTGGGTGGGACTAAGGAAGAGAGAGAAAGAGTCCTGAAGCTTGTGAGGGAAGGAGAGAGAACCCGTCACACCAACCCCCCACCAGCCGCGTTGGCTCCACCAAGCGTTCACCTCCACCAAGGCTCCACCAAGCTCCGTGTTGGCTCCACCAAGCGTTCACCTCCACCAAAGCTCCACCAAGCTCCGCATTGGCTCCACCAAGCGTTCACCTCCAGCCATCCACCTCCTGCCATTCCTGTCATTCCCCGCGTGAGTCTGTCTTTTGTTTGTTCTGTCCTGGGTTAATTAAGACTGTAGGTAAGCTAGTATTTTCACTGTGTCACCTGCGTCTTATGTGTTTGTAAATAAACGTGACTGCTTTCTTTTTGCTTATGTGTGTAAATAGTAAATAAATTTAGTAGTATTTCCAAACCTTTCTTTGCCTTCGTCTTCCTCTTTGCATTCGTCGTTTTAGTCTTTTCCCTCATTGAATAGCGGTGGTGCGATCTGGCCAAAGTTTGGGGCAAATCGGGTATTCGTCGGAGAATAACTGTTCGGTCGCGGTAATACCAACCGCTTGGTAAAATAACATCTTTAACCGCGTCCGCAACAATATATATATTTGTCAATTTCTATTTATATATTTAGATATATGTATATGGTATATATACATATATCTAATTATATTTAGATATTTAGATATTGGTGAAGTGGTGCAATGGGGGCCACACATTGTCTTGTGGGTGGCGTGTGTTTATGTGTTGTGGTTATGTGTTTTGATGTGATCGTAAGAGTGGAAACTGGAGAGTGAGTGATGATTATTGGAGGAAATGAGTAAGGGGTGATTATTGTGCTTCTGGAAATGGAAATGTGTAATGACCTCGCATGTCGCAATGTGAACTGGGGGATTTCACATGTAGCAAGCCTATGGCAAGCTTTGTAACACCTTTTACACCATCATTGGAATTGTGCTGAGTTGTGTTGAAAATTGAATGGCAGCGGGGGAGGAAGTGTGTTTTGGGGATCTTGGGGGTGGGTAAGGTGTGTGTGTCCGCAGGTACGGATCAAGCTCTGAGGAGCGATGCCTGTGACCCCCCCTCTGCGACAATTACCCCTGGCAGCCGGTGGTAACTGGAAATTTGAGCTCGTCGGTGGAGGGTCTGGTTGGGCGCCGTGGGGTGAGGAAGTCCCCCGCTGACCCGTGTTGCTGCGCTGGAGCAGGAGGCCGCGAAAGAGCCTTGTGTGTGTGGAGACCCTCACCGGCGAGGTAACGGCGGAAAGGGGATGTTGGGCTGTCACGGGGCCAAGACTTGTAAGTCGGTTGACTTGTGTTTGGGACTGCAGGCACCACAGCCTGAAGCGCCCCCACCATCTTTTTGTGTGGTACCTCCCCGCTGCCGAGATGAGGAATGCACACAAACGAATGACATCGATGCCATGGTCCTGCAGGGGGGTTGAAATAAGTGCTGGTAATGAAAAAGTGTCGTGCTGAGTTTTGGAATGAGAATGAGTGGTTAAGGGGTTTGTGTTGCATGAACGTGGGCGAAATCCACCGAGCCATGTCACTCACCTGCAACATCTGGTCAGGGCCCGTGGAAATGTAGGGGGTGCATTGGTGATGGCCCCGCAGGTAAGGTTGTGTCTTCTGGCATCCACCGGGGGACGCGGTCTGTAGACCGGGGTATGTAAAAATGTTTTGTGGAGTTTTTGAATTTTTGAGTAGGGTTAAGGTTTGTGGATAAGGTAGATTTTTGCGTGTTGTTTGTTTCCTCCCTCCGCAGGAACAAAGAAGATCAATGTACATATTTGAGTGCATGATGGTTAAGAGGTTTAGTTGTTAAGGAAGTGTAGGTAAGTAGTCCGACTCACTTCCCACAGCCCTTCCTGATTTATTTCATAGGTTAATTAAGTTTATGACAGTAAGTGTTAAGGCTGGAATGGTAGCGCCTGCAGTGAACCTTGCAGGAGCTACGGTTCCGGGGGGGGGGGGGGGGGGCTGTGTTACGAATTTGGTCGAGCAATATGTAGAGCAGAGTAGATCTGAGTAGGTAACATGCTTCGAGATGTCGCGATAAGGAACACTTCCTGTAATAAGTCATGTGTAGGCGCTTGTCGGGTTAAGGTGTACGATTGTGAATCTACGAGGAGATTCGTGTGTTAGTTAGTGTAGGGAATAATGAGTAGAGCCCTTGTATGTCTCACCTGGTAGTCAAACCTTTGTCCCTTATGGCACTGCAGACCACATAGACACTTGGTTAGGACCTTTAGTACAACATTAATGACGCCCTTTCCCACCTGACATGATTTCGGAAGAAATCAGGCTAGAACCCGCCACAATTGGCCGCCACCATTTACACCTCTGAGAGGCCTACCCACCTCGCATAGCACGTGTTATAACACAAGGACCACGGAGTAGGGGACGAGAGTTGGAGTGATGCAGTGGGCGTGACCTGAGCGAGCCGGCGAGTCGGTGGAGGCTTTGATTAGCAGAGCAGTGCGCCAAAGCTGACGTCATGGGCGAGAGATATTAACGAGGGCCGGACGCCATTTTGAGACCAGAGTGAGGAGTGCGGATCTGATCAGGAGTTCGTTTTGAGGTGCGATCCTGACAGTTGAGTTCAGCATGAGTTGAATTGAGAGAGAGCCCGAGTTGCATTGGCAGTTCGCAATTTGCAGAGTTGGCAGTTGAGCCATAGGGAGATGCTGAACGCCAGTTGCCGAACGCCATTGGGCAGTCGAGTTGATATGAGGAGTTGTCTTCAGCAGCCCGGTCGAGTCGTTCAGAGATCCCAACCCGAGTTTGGCTGAGGTGTAGCTCGAGTGGAGCGGTGCTGGTGCATTGTGAGCTTGGTGCACGAACCTCGTTGGCGGCGAGAGGATCGGACCTTGGAGCGAGGCCTCGTGGGTACATCGGGGCCGGAGTTTGGAGCCGCGTTGGATGGACAAGATGACGAGACAGATAAGCCCGAGCTCCGCATACACTGTACACGACGTGACGTGTTCTTTTTGTTAATTCACATTCCCTCGTTTTGTAATTGATATCTGTTGTGTGTGGGATCCCAATTTAGCTACCTTATTTTATTATCGGCGCGTGCTTTTCCTGTCTTTGCTTTTCCCAATAAACCCTTGTATTACTTTTTGTATATAATACCTGAACGCAGTTTACCGGGTGATTGATTTGATAGATAGGGCTGCGGGGACTTGCGCTGCTTCCCTCCATTCCGTGCGTTTAGGGGCTTTAGATTTTGGAATCCGCCATTGAGCTTCCGCCTCGGAGTTAAAGCCTTCGTGATCGGCATCCGCGATCGCCTGATATAAATTTCGGCGGTTGCGCGACAGTATATATACATATATCTAATTATATTTATATATTTAGATATATTTATATGGTATATATACATATATCTAATTATCTATATTATAATAGGCGAAGGTGATCCGTCTGTCCGGGGGTGTGGCTTAGTCCGTTTGCAGAGTAGCTCCACACATAGCTCCACCCATAGCTCCACCCATTCTTGGAGAGGCTTCATGTAAACAAATATCCACCATTTTATTAACTCGAATAGCTTTGAGGCCTGTTTAGTTAGGCCCGTGCTGTCTTTCTCTCTCACACAGGTTTATCTCAACTCAATTCGATATATCATTTCATTTTTAACAGTCGCTAACATAGTTTTAGACTCGGTTGAAAAAAAAACGGGAAGAAAATCCGATGAAAGTTTCCGTTTATAGAACGAAATGAATTCTCAAAGGCCTGTAAAATAAAGCCCATTCATTGAGTCACCCTCACGATTTTATCGAATTCACCATCTGATTTAATTTTTATCGTTGGTTTTAGACTCAGTGTCAGAAATCATTGAGAACATTCACGCACACACGGGAAAATGCAGAGATATATTTTTTTAAATCGCGCCATGATGATACACGAAAATACACCGCCTAAAATAACAGTCGGGGAAAATGTCGACATATATTCAAAATTCGCTTTTTCTTTTCCGTTAAGATATATTACTTTTCCGTTTGATGACAGTCATCACAAAAACGTCAACAATGATGCCGACATATATTTCTTCGTTCTTATTTCATTCAACATTATTATCCGGAAGTAAAGGTTCACGAAGTAATGGTTTAGCCTGGTGTTGGCTTCGCGGTTAGTGTGCCGGCTTGGGATCCAAGGATCCTGGGTTCGAATCCCGGTCGATCGCTGAATTAACGCCAGGGGGGTTGACTCAGCCTGTCATCCTTCTGAGGTCGGCAAATTGAGTACCAGCTTGCTGGGATGAATGATCCCGGTGTGCCCCAGCCTAGAATAGGTACACCGTATCCCTACGCATCGCAAGAGGCGACCAAGGGCTGGCGCCAGGAAGGGCATCCGGTCATAAAAACATTGCCTCAAACAGGGAACCATGGTTGTCATGGGGCCTGCAAGGCTAACCCCCGCTTTAGCAGGGAAAATGGCCCTAAAACGATCATTCATTCATTCATTCAAAGGTTCACGTGTTCATTTCACGTGTGAAAAACAAACTCCATTTCACGTGTGCATGGACGTGTAATTCACATTTGTAAAATATATAAATTAACAGACGGGAAATTGCTGAGAGCTATTTCTTCGTTTTTATTTTATTAGTTACGAGCAGAAGTACCCGGCGTTGCTGGGCGGAGGAGGGAGGAGGGAGGACGGAGGATGGAGGAGCACGTACACTTTAAACATGTATATACATGTGGGATGTGGGATATATACATGTGCCGTGGGACATGTGTAGGTGTAGGTGTACGTGTGTGTGTGTATGTGTGGTGTTTGTGTGTGTGTGTGTGTGTGTGTGTGTGTATGTATGTATGTGTGTGTATATATGTGTGTATATATGTGTGTGTGTGTGTGTGTGTGTGTGTGTGTACATGTGTTTGTGTGTATGTGTATATGTGTGTATACATGTGTGCGTGTGTGTGTGTGTGTATGTATGTGTGTGTATATTTATTTTTTTATTTTTTTTGTATACAAGATCGAGGCTCGTGAAAGAGCAAGCATTAATCACACAGAAAGACAAATCGAAACATAAAACATATAACATCGGGAGCGGTAGACAAGATGGGGAGAGAGGGGGAAGGACACAAACACAACATTTGAGAGCAGGGACCGAGAGACATGGAGACATCGAGAGATCTGTGGGAGGGAGAGGGCTTTGGGGGGGAGGCATGGGAAGGGGTGGTGGGAGAGGTATAAAACATATGGACACTGCCAGGACTTCCAGGAAAGAAGTTGGAATTTCAATCAAGGTGGCTCTGGGGTGAATTAGCGGGGGTAGAAAAGGTCAAGGTTTTGGATGGGGGAAGATAAGTGATGGTGGTGAACAGCTGTTTTAAAGATCTGGAGGGAGGAGTGGGATTGAAGGGAGTGTGGGAGTTTGTAACAGAGGTGGGAGAAAAGAGGAATGAAAGAGTGAAGGTGAGCAGAGAGCAGAGATTTCGGCAGTTTAACCATCAGAGGCTTGCTGGCAGATCTTGTGCGACCTGTAGGAATATTTGGGGGACAGAGCACAGAGAGAGCTGGGGGAGCAAGGCCGGAGAGGAGTCGGTAGAAAACAGAAAGACCACCTACCTGCCTGCGGTGAGTGAGTGAAAGGCCCTCAGAGATAGCTTCATCACGGGAGATTCCAATGATTCTGAAAGCTTTGGTTTCAACAGCGTGAAGCCGAGCTAGGTGTGAGGCAGGAGCACCAGCCCATAGGGGAGAACATTATTCCATTGAACTGCGGATGAAAGCCTTGTATGTGCTGAGGAGCTCAGGTGTGACTAGGAAGGACTTCGCACGACAGAGGATGCCCAGTCGGCGACTGGCTTTGGAGGCCAGCTTGGAAATGTGGTTTTCCCAAGAAAGATCATGGCAGATAGTGAGACCCAAAAGCTTGAGCGACAGAACTTCTTGGAGATGATTGTTGAGAAAGTAGATGGGAGGGTTGTCCAGTCGATCTTTTCGGAGAGACATAGTAAGAGTGTGAGATTTGTCAGGATTGAAAGACATGTTCCACATGTTTGACCAGTCTGTGATTTTGTCCAGGTCTTCAGAGAGTGAGGAGGCTGCAGACTGCCGATCTGAGGGAAGAGGAATGGAGCGGCAGAGAGTGGAGTCATCAGCAAAGAGATAGAGAGGATTTTCCAGAATATATGTGTGTGGGTGTACGTGTGTGGGTGTACGTGTGTGTATGTGTGTGTATGTATGTGTGTTTTTTGTGTGTGGGTGTATGTGTGTTTGTGTGTGTATATGTGTGTATGTGTGTGGGCGTGCACGCACATGCATTCACATGTTATCAGAAGTAAATACATTGTGTAGATTACATCATTTGTGCCTCTGATAAATTGCCAGTAACAATTTTGTGAAACTGAATGTGCAGGTGCAGCATCTAACTCAATATGGCGAAATGTCACACACGTCCATGCCCGTGGGATTCCCACGGGTGACCCCACCAGTATTTATATATTTAGATATATGTATGTAGTATATTAGTATATATACATATATCTAATTATATTTATACATTTAGATATATTTATATGGTATATATACATATATCTAATTATATTTATACATTTAGATATATTTATATGGTATATATACATATATCTAATTATATTTATACATTTAGATATATTTATATGGTATATATACATATATCTAATTATATTTATATATTTAGATATATTTATATGGTATATATACATATATCTAATTATATTTATACATTTAGATATATTTATATGGTATATATACATATATCTAATTATATTTATACATTTAGATATATTTATATGGTATATATACATATATCTAATTATATTTATATATTTAGATATATTTATATGGTATATATACATATATCTAATTATATTTATATATTTAGATATATGTACATGGTATATATACATATATCTAATTATATTTATATATTTAGATATATTTATATGGTATATATACATATATCTAATTATATTTATACATTTAGATATATTTATATGGTATATATACATATATCTAATTATATTGATATATTCAGACATATGTATATGGTATATATACATATATCTAATTATATTGATATATTCAGACATATGTATATGGTATATATACATATATCTAATTTTATTTATTTAAGAGGTTTTCGACTCTTTAGAAAAAAACTTTAAAACAACATTTTTGTCACCAAATTTCCAAAATTTAAGTTTTTCCTCCCATTAAATGAAAAATAATACCGTAGATTAAAAGTGCAAGGTTAAAAAAGTAATAAAACAATGTTCGAAATAATATTTCTACACAATCCAACCAAGATGAGTCAATCGAGCAATTTCGATTGTCAATTGCTGCGTCTCAAAAGATTATTTTATAGTGTTTAGTTTTGTACAGTATGTACTCAAACATATATAAAGTCCACCGTGGGGCCTGGTATGGTTTTCTATCCAGCTGTTGGAATGTGCTTGGTAGAATGTTGACGGTTCGCCAAACTTCCAAATCATTAAAGTTCTCGATCCGACTGCACATTCCAACAGCACGGACCTTGCTTGACTGCTATTTCTCAATACAGACAGCTCTCATCGTGTAGGTTTCCAAATATGTAAACCCAAACATGGAGTTTAGTTTGGTTTACTCAGGTGTTGTTACACAGAAAGTAGAAAATACCGAAGATGCAATAAAGTTACCTTAGCAAAGGGACCCGCTTACTATAGCTGAATCTTTACAAAAGATGCTGCACAATCATTAATGTTCACGAGCTTCATTTAGTTTCAGTATAAAGGAGGCAGGTAGGTGGTCTTTCTGTCTTCTTCCGACTCCTCTCCGGCCTTGCACCCCCAGCTCTCTCTGTGCTCTGTCCCCCAAATATTCCTACAGGTCGCACAAGATCTGCCAGCAACCCCCTGATGGTTAAACTGCCGAAATCTCGGCTCTCTGCTCACCTTCACTCCTTCATTCCTCTTTTCTCCCGCCTCTGGAACAAACTCCCTCACTCCCTTCAATCCCACTCCTCCCTCCAGGTCTTTAAAACAGCTGTTCACCACCATCTCTTATCTTCCCCCATCCAAAACCTTGATCTTTTCTACCCCCGCTAATTCACCCCAGATCCACCTTTTTGAAATTCCAACTTCTTTCCTGGAACCCTGGCAGTGTCCATATGTTTTATACCTCTCCCACCCCTCCTTCCCATGCCCCCCCTTCCCATGCCCCCCCAAAGCCCTCTCCCTCACAGATCTCTCGATGTCTCCATGTCTCTCGGTCCCTGCTCTCAAATGTTGTGTTTGTGTCCTTCCCCCTCTCTCCCCATCTTGTCTACCGCTCCCGATGTTATATGTTTTATGTGTCGGTTTGTCTATCTGTGTGATTAATGTTCGCTCTTTCACGAGCCTCGATCTTGAATACAAAAAAAAAGGAAAAAAAAGCATACACACACATACATAATGACACACACACACACACACACACACACACACACACACACACACACACACACACACACACGTTTCTCTCTAATGGTGTAGGCTTATGTTTATTGTTTATATATCTAACAGGATTGTGCAGAGGTAATGAAATGCACTTACCTGTGTCTGTCTAGTCCGGGTTAAATTCTGACATGACTATAACCAGTCAGATTGGTGCTTCAGAGGCAAGGCGTTGCATCATACAGCACACTGTCCCTTGGGCTGACATTAACCGTCCTGTCTGCTGGTATTAGTTGGTAGACGCCAACGATCCCATGGGGTCCTTCAACGAAAAGGAGAGTTATCCTTGACACCCTGAAGCAAATTACAAATTCCTGCCACAGCTCGTCTCACCTGCTGGAGAGGAATGGGGACCACTAACAAAGGATTTCTTCATGACAACTCATGATGACACATCAGAGTATTAAAGAACGCAACGTCTGTTATGACATGCAAGTACTTTGATGATGATACGCATCCTACAGGTACCTACATATTGAAGTATAGATAGAAAAAGGCTCGTGTTTCTCGACTCTTGTGAGTCAGAGAATTGTTATAACGCCCCCAAGTAGTGAAAGACATTTTACATAATGTTCCATTTTTTAATGAAAATGCGGTTTTCCCTTATTTGTGGTTTTTCACGCTCCCCACGACTCTTCACCCTTCCCACAACCCCCACGTCCAAGAACTTTATTACAAGGTATTTTAAGCAAAATACATTTTTTTATGGACAGAAATCATGAAATGGCCCAGACAATTTTATTGGAACCATTTAGAAGTTGTTATAAATAATTAGATTTCAAGCAGGTGATTCTCCTTTACTTTGGAGTCTTTGGAGAGTTGCAGGTGCCTGAAATATAAAAATGACTCATTCAACCAGTTTGAATGGAGAAAAGGAGTCATTCTGCTGTTTTGTGTCACTGTGTGTACCACCATGAGCATGGAGAAAAGAAAGAAACCAGAGAATTGTCTGAGGAGGTCAGACAGAAGATTGTAGCTAAGCATGGACAATCTGGTGTTGGCTTAGCAGTTATGGTGCTGGCTTGGGATCTGAGGATCCTGGGTTCGAATCCCGGTAAATTGCTGAATTAATGCCAGGGGGGTTGACTCAGCCTGTCATCCTTCTGAGGTCGGCAAATTGAGTACCAGTTCACTGGTAATTCCCTGTGTGTTGCAAGAGGTGACTAACAGGGTTGGTGGCAGGAAGGGCATCCGGCCATAAAACATTGCTTCAAAAAGGGGACCAAGGTGCCCAAAAAAGGCAAACTCCTGCTCTGCGGGGAAAAATGGCATCGAAAGGTGGTTCATGGACAATCTCTAGGCTACAGGTCCATCTCCAGAGACCTTTATGTTCCTGTGTCCACCGTACGCAATGTTATCAGGAAGTTTAAGGCCCATGGCGCTGTAGCCAACCTCCCTGGATGTGGCCGCAAAATAAAACTTGATGGAAGGTTGCAGCGAAGGATTGTTCGAATGGTGGAGAAAGCACCTCGATCAACTGCCAAACAGATTCAAGCTGACGTTCAGACACAAGGTATGACAGTTTAAACTCACAACATCCATCGCCAACTCCATGAAAGGAGTTCTATGGTAGGAGACCCAGGACTGAGAGAGAGACATAAGAAAGCCCGATTGGAGTTTTCCAAAACACACCTGAACAAGCCAAAGTCCTTCTGGGAAAATGTCTTGTGGACAGATGAGACCAAATTAGAACTTTATGGTAAAGCACATCATCTCTATGTTTACAGAAAACAAAATGAAGCTAACAAAGAAAAGAACACCTTCCCTACAGTCAACCATGGAGGAGGTTCAGTGATGTTTTGGGGTTGTTGTGCTACCTCTGGCATTGGGTGCCTTGAATGTGTGCATGGCATCATGAAATCAGGAGATTACCAAGGCATTTTGGAGCACAATGTTGAACCCAGTGTCAGAAAGCTGGGTCTCCATCGAAGGCCATGGGTCTTGCAGCAGGACAATGACCCCAAACACACTTCAAAAATCACCCAGGAATGGTTCAAGACAAAATGCTGGACTTTTCTGAAGTTGCCAACAATGAGTCCAGATCTAAATCCCATTGAACACCTGTGGGGAGATCTCAAAAGCATTTGTTAGAAGGCACCCTTCAAATCTGGGAGAACTTGAGCAGTTTGCACAAGAAGAGTGGGCCAAACTACCAGTAGAGAGGTGTCGGAAGCTCATTCATGGCTATAGGAAGCGCTTGACTGCAGTTATTTTGTCCAAAGGCCGTGCTACCAAATATTATTCGGGTGTCAATAATTTGGTCAATGCCATTTCTTTTTATTTCTGATTTAAAAGGAGATATTAATTTCTGAATCAAAAACAAAGGTTCTGTAATATTAACAGTGAAATAAAGAATTGTGGAGACCAAATTATTTTGTCAATTTCAACTTATTTTCGAGAAAATTGTGAGTTATTTGATAAAACTGCAAGGGTGCAAATATTTTTGGCCACGACTTATATATATATATATATATTATATATATATATAAATATATATATATATATATATCTATAATATATCTATATCTATATCTATATATATATATATATATATATATATATATATATATATATATATATATATATATATATATATATATATATATATATACTAGCAGAGGTACCCGGCTTTGCACGGGAGTGGGAGGAGGAGGGGAGGGGGAAGAGGAGGGGAGGGGAACGGGGGGGAGGGGGGAGGGGGAAGCGGGGGAGGAGGAGGGGAGGGGGAAGAGGAGGGGAGGGGAATGGGGGGGAGGGGGAAGGGGGGGGGGAGGGGGGAGGGGAAGGGGGGAGGGAAGGGTGCGGGGGTGCCCAGGGGAAGAAGGGCCCCTCCCCTCCCCCTCCCCCCCCTTTCCCCTCCCCCCCTCCCCTCCCCCTTCCCCCTCCCCCTCCCCCTTCCCCCTCCCCCTCCCCCCCTCCCATCCCCTTCCCCCTCGTTCCCCTCCCCTTCTCTTCCCCCTCCCCTCCTCCTCCCCCTTCACACCAGGGGGGTTGACTCAGCCTGTCATCCCACCGAGGTCGGAAGTCGGAACTCATTGTCGTCAAATAAATGTAGCCTGTATGTTTCACTCTTTGTCACATGCCGTTGGTCCCATGTCAATCGGATGAAGTTGAAAAATTAACGTTACGAAGGTTCTCTGGACGTACTGATTCCAAATAATGAAGTTGAAAAATTAACGTTCCGAAATACGCTAATTACGCTAACAGAAGCGCTGGAGGGAGCACTGCGCTCCCTCCCTTAGATTCCCTCCCTCTTCTGCTAGCGCTAATTACGCGTAACACACTAATTTTAAAACCCGAAGTTTTTTTAATTTTAAGGTGTGCTGTAGTCAGAAGCGCTAGAAGCGCTGCGCTCCCTCCCTTCGAATCCCTCTCTCTTCTGCCGCTTCTGCGCCGGCAATGCTTCTGCTACGCTAATTTTAAAACCCGAAATTTTTTAAATGTTTATGTCTCCGTGACATTCCTGGGACCATCCCGAGTCGAACAGTACTTTCCGCTCGCAAATCCGTCCACGGGTTCTCGAGATCTTAGAGATCGTAGATCAGGATACAGACACAGAGGCCAACTCTACTTTATATATATAGATATATGGATAGTCCAGTAGTAGAGCATGCATTTTATCTCTACGAAGCATCCATCTTGGTGAAAAAAGATCATACAGCTTACATTCTTGACAGTCCTACCAAGAAATGTGATTATAGGACCACAGCAAATAATTGAAAAACAGGATTAAGGACAGGGTGAACATCCATGGAGGCAATGTTGATATGCGATTTATTTTTCCAAGTCCTAAGGCAAAGAATGTCGTTTTTTCCCTGAGGCAAACTCCATATTAGTTATTTATTTATTTTTTGGTGTTCCATGACTATTTCAAATGTTGACAGGATAGCCAGAGGTATGCGCCCTCGCCTCTCAGCTGTCTAGCCTGCTTTCGAATCTTGACTGAGCTATAAACTGTCACCCTGGTGTTTCACATGGAGGCTATACATCATTGTGTGCATACTTCCTTGGAGAGATGGACGTTAAGCTTGGCATCTCATCTGCTAGCATTACTTGGCGGACGGTAAAGATCCCACAGGTTCGCACAGACTGGATGAGTTATCACGGGCACCCTGGGAAAACTTACAAATTCCTGCTCTGACTGACTGCTGGAGAATCAATAGCAAAAACCTAGTTAATCTACGACAAGTATGATTGCTCTGTAAAGCATGCTACATTGATGATGATGATGATGATAATGATGATGATGATAATGATGATGATGAATCATGATTTCAAACTTGTCTGTGAAGGAAGAGAACAACATTTTGTAGTCACATCTCATTTCCTCAGAAAGTTAAGAACATATACCTGCCATACCTGGATGACGCACAACAACCAATAATTTGGAACGTAAATGTCAATGGTTCTGAAATTTTTTAGATTATAAGGGATTCACATGTGCAAACTAGAAACTCGGTAGAGAGCGTACCTCTGCCAGGCTGAACAGTTTATATTTTGTATCCCACTGATGGGCCGGATCAGGATTCGGACCTGAACCAAAATCATATCGGCTTGCTCTTGTCACCTCACCAACTCATCCACCTAGTTTCGTCATAACTCGTCCACCATTTTTTGAAATATCACGCAAAGTTTCGTTTTTGGCCCCATCTCTGAATGGTGAAGAATGACTTAAGAAATTTAATTTTTTTTTTATCTGATCCGAATCCAGATCTTCACCAATATCAAATTAATTAATCCTTGCACATGCCCAACCTTCCAAAGGTTACAAATTACAACACAAACATCCTTGTCCAGCATGTTTTGTCCAAACGCATCCACAACTTTTTGAGATATCCTAATCACAGCAGAGTGGTCATTCATTCAGCAGAGCAGTCTGCGTTATATTGTTATTATTTGTTATTAACGTTATTATTATTATTATTATGAAGACGATGTTACTGTATTAATAAACCGAGGCGAATTCTTTACTCCCACAATAATTAGACACCACTTCTCATCAAGTCAAACAATAAACCAACCATACACCGCTTCAATCCAGTAACTTTGCAGTCACGACAAAGGGATTTGCAGTGTTACAATTATATTTACTGTATTTTTTTATTAACGTTATTATTACCTTCACCTGAGGAGAGGGTATTGCATTTTAGTCCATTTGTTTGTCTGTTTGTCTGTCTGTCTGTTTGTCCGCACAGAATAAATATGATTTTCTCTGCAACCGTTGGTCCGATTGACAGGAAATTTTCACCATAGGTGCAACTCCACCTGTATAATTTTTTATGATGATGATGATGATGTCATAGGTCACGTGGTTCGGTCGCCATCTTGGAAAAACCGAAAACATTTGCACCTCGATATCTCTGAAAGCGCTAAATAGAAAAAATAGAGACATGGCTCATTGCAAAGAAATCTCCATGCGGAATAAAATATGTTAATGATGATGTCATATGTGCTTCCATTATGGCGTCATAATTAGACAAGTACAAAACTTCATCCACTTAAGATGAAATTTCTTGAGTGTCATCTAGGGGTAAATTGGGGGAGAAAAAAAAAGATGATGTCATAGGTCACGTGTTTTGGCCGCCATCTTGGAAAAACCGAAAACATTGCACCTCCATATCTCCGAAAGTGCTGAATAGAAAAAATTGAGACATGGCTCATTGTAAAGAACTCTCCATGGGGAATAAAATATGTCAATGATATCATCGGTGTTGGGCTAGCGGCTAGGGTGCTGGCTTAGGATACCTAGGATCCTGGGTTCGCAATCCTGGTCGATCGCTGAATTAACGCCAGGGGGGTTGACTCAGCCCGTCATTCCTTCCGAGGTCGGCTAATTGAGTACCAGTTCACTGGTAATTCCCTGGTTGTCGTTAAAGGCGGCAAAAAGGGTTGGCGTCAGGAAGGGCATCCGGCCGTAAAACATTGTTTCAAAAAGGGGACCGAAAAACAACAACAACCACGGTTCCCGAAAAAGGCCAACCCCCGCTTTGCGGGGAAAAATGGCCTCTAAAGGTGGTTATTTTTTTTTTTATAATGATATCATCGGTGCCTCCATTATGATGTCATAATTCGACAAGTACAAAACTTCATCCAATCACGATGAAATTTCTTGAGCATAATCTAGGAATAAATTGGTAGAGAAAAAAAATTATTCAATCCAGTAACTGATATTGATGATTTTGATGGTCACGTGGTTCGGCCGCCATCTTGGGAAAACCGAAAACATTTGCACCCCCATATCTCTGAAAGCGCTGCATAGAAAAAATTGAGAAATAGCTCATTGAAAAGAACTCTCCATGGGGAATAAAATATGTTAATGATGATGTCATAGGTGCCTCCATTATGACGTCATAATTCGACAAGTACAAAACTTCATCCGATCAAGATGAAATTTCTTGAGCAAAATCTCGGAATAAATTTGTGTTGAAAAAAATAATGATGACGTCATCGGTAACGTGGTTCAGCCGCCATATTTGTTTTAACACAAAAGCCTTAAAAACCACTGAAAATACATCCTGGCAAGGGTTTGCAATCTCTGATTGCTCTTTCTTGTTATTATTATTTTTGTTATTACAAAAACTATGCAACAAACCTAGGCTAATAAAATCTGTATTAACAAACCTAGGCTAATTTGTCCGACGCAGCCTGGAGGTGAGGCATGAAGCCGAAGTAAGGCCTATACATACTGTGTCCTTGAAGACCCGTAACGTTTATGCTTTCGTTATTTGATGGTCATTTTAACAATCGGTTTGTTTGTGTTTCACACTGAATGAAAAACGTAAAGGTAGAGCATGGCGATTGTGATATATGACAGATTTTACAATATGTTCGGCCTGAACGGCGGAGGAATCAAAATGGCGAAGTGTGGAGTCAGCCGTTGTATGCTGTAATGATATCACAGACGTAAACAGATTTGAATGATGATGATAATGGTAAGGATAATGATGATGATAATAATGATAATGATGATGCTAATAATTATGATGATAATGATGATGATGATGGTAATGATAATGAAAATAATAATGATGGTAATGATAATGAAAATAATAATGATGATAATGAAAATGGTGATGATGATGATAATGATAATAATGGTGATGATACTGATGATGATTATGATAATGATAATAATGTTAATGATAATGATAATGATGATATTGATGAATTAAGACCTCACACTTTAACCTTTGTTTTTGGAATTTAATTTAATTTTTTAGATATTGTAACTATACAAGGTGTGGGAATAACGAGCCTCATGAGGGTATGTTGCAAATATTTGTAAAAGGGAGGGAATTCCTTTACCAATAAATGCCCAACGTTCCACGTAAAATAATTATTTAACCACCCATTCGTAAATTTAAAATACAGGTTATTAACCATTTAGTATCGAAAATACAGATGAAAGTACTAATATACAAACAGTCCTGTTTCCTTGTCCAAGTTTTGAGGTAATAGACATGTTTCGACGAATTGTTTTGATGGATGTTTACATCTGTGATATATTATGTTATTGATGTCTTTCTTGTTTATTATTTTTAAGAGTAGATTTTGCCTTCAACGACACTCTTATCCCCACACTCGGAGTTTATGGAGCGTCACGAACTAACTTGCTCGAAAATGTAAAACAAAGAAACAAACAAAGCCACGTGGATGATAGCGCTCATTATTAGCTATAGATATTATTCGTCATCAATACCAGGTAGTGGAAAATAGGGAACACAACCATAAGAGCATCCTCGCCAGAAAGTGACCAATTAAAACTATAAATATGGCTACGTCCTTGGTTTAGTCGTTTTTCATGACCCTTGCAATCAGATGGTCACCGACATGAAGCACCGAAAATGGCAGTGCTATACATTAATGTGATAGCGATGCACGAGAGCATGTCCGCATACCGTGCACGTCGGGACTAGTATGCACTACTGGGTGCTCGGAGCCTCGGAGGTAGTGGACTCGCCCTTTCAGATTCCTCATCTGGGTTCCATAGGAGACCCGACGATCAACTGTCGTAATTGGTGATTCACAGGCAGGGTGTTGCATCACAGAGTGTGTCGTCCCTCAGATGGACGCTACACCTAGCTCCTGGTATCCCGTCTGTCTGCTTATAGCATTAGTTGGTCGACATAAATGATCCTGCTGTTTCTTTTATGAAAAGCAGGTGAGTTGTCGCTGGGATTTTTGCCCCGAATACTGTTACAGATCCGTCACTTCCACCTTTGTTGTTATTATACACTTGTAGGATTTTTAGTTTCAGGTACTATTGTTGTTAAGATTTTTGTGTGAAATGAAGATGACTTTAGTTGAAGGTAAAAAGAAATGATTGTGAAGTAAAAAGGAAAACGCGGCAAAGAAACCGGAAGATGAGAGAGGAGGAGATTGGGAGGAGACAGCTGTGAGCCGCATGGAGGGTGCAAGCGGACTTTTTTTATACTGGTCGCGAATGAGTTGAGGCTTCCCGGGGAAAGGGATTGTTTGCGACATCATCACATATTGTGATTGCAATTAAACCTGCATCCCAGGTTTTATCACCAAGTGTGAGTTATTGTTGGAGGGAAAGCAAACGTCTCCATTACAGGCTGAATCACCATTTTGTCCTCGAAGAGGCTGTCCTCCTGGTGCTTCTTGTTTTGTCTTTGGGATTCCCATGTCGACATCATTGTGTTGATCGCTGTTGGTTTCCATACCGGCTCAATTCCCATGTCAATCTCTCACCTCGTAACTCCTCATCCACAGCCGCGCCAATACCTGCATATTGATTTGCCATTCTGCACGACTTCGACCTTCAACCAGCGTGGGGATCCGTGCACGGACTTTGGGAAATGTTACATTCCACTCACGTTTGGCGTATTGTGAGTTTATTGCTTTGAGAACATTGGGAAATTATAGTATCATCATATGTATTGTTTGTTTGATGCAAGTGACATTTTCATTGTACTTTCTTTAAGTGTTATTATTGTGTATGTGAGAGTTCTTAATACAATTACTTGTTTTGTTTTACAATTGCATTGGTGTGGTTTTACCATGGTTTATTAGAACACTCAAAATAACAAATCTTTCTGCCATGCTCCCTCTCGAGACTCTGAGGGGCACCATAACTGGACTTTGGGAAGGTAAAATGTAACAGTATGTTTATGGTAAAAGCAACGCAGCCATTTCATATATTTCATGAGGTGCTCGGTGAAGTCGACCGGGTGCACGACCTCATTGTAAAGTATAATAATTGTAAAGTACAAGAAGGTTCCACGTCACTCAAATAATTGCCCACCAGAGGAAGCCAACCTCGTAGAGAGAGGAGGGAATGGAGAGGACAGCATCGAGAGATCTGAATAATTTCTTCAGCTGTATCAATGATCATACAGATTGTGAACTGGGCACCATCCATCATCGACAATTTGACCCTTTCATTCCCAGAACCTCTCAAAGCAACGTGACCACAACAATGTATTCATGGGAGTATTACATGTAAAAATATTTTTCCTTGTAATCCTGAATGAAAAACTAAAATAAACAGACAGAAACATGTATTACCCTTTATTTGAAGGACATATGAAAGGTCATACAAGGAAAAAAAAAATTAAAACAAAGTTATAGAGAAACAAAGATCATGCCGGTATTAAAAGACCAGACTTATGTATTTACGGGGGGGGGGGGGGGGGGAAGGGGTGAATTTTTTTATGTTTACTTTTTACAGAGTAGCCCATAGGGCAAAGCCGTCGGGAACAGTGTTTGTTTGTCCATATGTACAGTCACGTGAAAAAGTAAGCACACCCCATGCAAAGTTTTGACTTTTTCAACATATTTCAACATACAGCTATTTGATCTTCATTTCAACAATTTTGACAGATAAAGGTGATATAATATAACAAATATCATGAAACATTTACATTTTGTAGTCCATTGTATAATTTAAATAAACATAAATGCAAATTTCGCATGTGGAGAAAGTAAGTCACCCCTACATTTATCTCTACTTCAAATACCTAAAATTAGAATCAGGTGCACCAGCTCAGGTGCAAATGATTAGAACATCGTTGGAGAGGATCTTGGAGGAACCTGTCTTATATAAACCTCAGACATTTACTTTGGTTTGCTGTTTGTTGTTGAAGTGTCCGGCGTCACCATGCCTAGATCAAAAGAGCTCTCTGAGGCCTTCAGAGAGAAGGTTATAGATGCCTACGAGTCTGGGAAGGGATTTAAAAAGATCTCCAAACAATTTGAAATCAATCATTAGACTGTCCGGAAGATCATCTACAAGTGGAGAAGATGCCAAACAACTGCCTACTTGTTGAGGCCAGGCCGCCCCAGCAAGTTCAGCCCGAGAGCAGACCGCAAGATGCTGAAATAAATCTCGAAGAACCCCAGAATGTCATCACGGGACCTACAGGTAGCTCTTGCCACTGTTGATGTCGAAGTGCACGAGTCTACCATTGGAAAGAGGCTGCACAAATCTGATCTACATGGGAGGTGTGCCAGGAGGAAACCTTTGCTGTCCAGAAAGAACATCAGGGCAAGACTGAAGTTTGCCAATGAATACCAAGGCAAAGACCAGCACTTCTGGAACAATGGGCTCTGGACAGATGAGTCAAAGGTAGAGCTATTTGGACACAGTACCAGAAGACATGTTTGGTGAAACCCAAAGACAGCATTTGACCAAAAGAACCTGATACCAACTGTAAAGCATGGTGGTGGAAATATTATGGTTTGGAGCAGCTTTGCTGCATCAGGGCCTGGGCAGCTCACCATCATAGAATCCACTATGAATTCTTCATTGTACCAGAGGGTGCTTGAGGAAAATGTGAGGCCATCTGTCGGAAAAGTTGAAGCTCAACCGAAGGTGGACCTTGCAACATGACAATGACCCTAAACATACCAGTAAATCCACCAAGGAATGGCTGAAAAGAAAGAAATGGAGGGTTGTGGAATGGCCAAGTCAAAACCCGGATCTAAATCCCATCGAGATGTTGTGGAGGGATTCGAAACGAGCTGTGCATGCAAGAAACCCCTCAAACATCGCACAGCTGAAATAATTCTGCATGGAGGAGTGGGCAAAAATTTCTCCCAGTCGATGTCAGAGACTGGTAGACAGTTATAAGAAACGCCTACTTGAGGTTGTTTTTGCCAAAGGGGGGCAAATACCACCTATTAGAGGCAAGGGTGTACTTACTTTTTCCACATGCGAAATTTGCATTTATGTTTATTTAAATTATACAATGGACTACAAAATGTAAATGTTTCATGATATTTGTTATATTATATCACCTTTATCTGTCAATATTGTTGAAATGAAGATCAAATAGCTGTATGTTGAAATATGTTGAAAAAGTCAAAACTTTACTTGGGGTGTCCATACTTTTTCACGTGACTGTATGTATGTCTCCTCAAATGTATACCAATCAGAGCAGAGCATCTGGTCACATGACAGGGTGATGTGATTACATCCGATGTCATTGTGGCAGAATGGCGGCTGACTCTCCACACTCTGGCATTTTGATTCCAATTTCGTTCAGGCCGAACATATCGTCGAAGCTCTCATATATCACAATCGCCATGCTCTACCTTCACGTTTTTCATTCAGTGTGAAACACAAACAAACCGATTGTTTAAATGACCATCAAATATCGAAAGCAACAGCGTTACGGCTCTTCCAACAAAACGGTACGTATAGGCCTTAGGCTTCATGCCTCACCTTCGGGCCGCTTTGGACAAATTAAGCCCAGGTTTCTTAAAATAGAAAACTAGAATATCTTGGTTGAATAAGTGCCCACCCTCTTATAATAGCAATTGTAAATTAGATCAGGTTGCCTTCAAAATCACCTTCAAAATCACACACAAAGTTAATTGGCCTTCACCTGTGTTAAATTTAGTGATTCTGATTATTTCAGATTGAAATCAGCAGTTCTTTAGGTTTTGCCTGCTGGGTAGTGAATTTCACAGCAAAGACTCAACCTGGAGCACCAAGGAGCTTTCAAAAGATCTCCGGGATAAAGTTGTGGAAAGGCACAGATCAGCGGATGGGTATAAAAATATTTCAAACACCTTGAATATCCCTTGGAGCACAGTCAAGACAATCATTAAGAAGTGGAAGGCGTATGGTACCACCCAGACCATGCCTAGATCATGTAGTCCCTCCAAAATGGATGACCAAGCAAGGAGGAGATTTATAAAAGAGGCCAAGAAGAGGCCAATAGCCACTTTGAAAGAGCTGCAGGCATTTATGGCAAAGACTGATCACTGTGTGCATGTGACAATATCCCAAGCACTCCACAAGTCTGACCTGTACAGTAGGGTGGCAAAAAGGAAGCCATCATTCAAAAAACCCCACCTTGAGTTCCATTTGAGGTATGCAAAAAAACACTCTGGAGATTCTGAAGCCATGTGGCAAAAAGCTTTTTTGCTTGATGAAACGAAGATGGAACTTTTTGGCCTAAATGCAAAGTGATTCTTTTGGCGCAAACCCAACACAGCACATCACCCAAAGAACACCATCTCGACTGTGAAGCATGTTGGTGGCAGCATCATGGTATGGGGATGTTTCTCATCGGCAGGGACTGGGGCACTTGTCAGGCTAGAAGAGAAAATTGATGGAGAAAATACAGAAAAATCCCAGAGGAAAACCTGCTATCTTCTGCAAAAAAGCTGAAATTGTGACGGAAGTTCACCTTTCAGAATGACAACAATCTGAAGCACACACTGGAGTGGCCAAAGTTACACTGGATTGACGAAGGAACAAAAAGATAAATGTCCTTGAGTGGCCCAGAGCCCCGACTAAAATCCAATCGAAAATCTGCGGCATGATTTGAAGATTGCTGTCAATCAACGCTCCCCACAAAACTTGACTGAGCTTAATAAATGGGCAAATGAATGCCCAACGTTCCACGTAAAATAATTCTTTAACCACTCATTTGTAAATTTAAAATACAGGTTATTAACCATACAATATCGAAAATACAGATGAAGGTACTAATACAGAAACAGTCCTGTTTCCTTGTCCAAGTTTTGAGGATATAGACATGTTAGGACGAATTGTTTTGATGGATGTTTATATTTGTTATATATTATGTTGTTGATGTCTTTCTTGTTTATTCTTTTTAAGAGTAGATTTTGCCTTCAACGACGTTCTTATTCCCACACTCGGAGTTTATGGAGTTTTGTACAGAGGAATGGGCAAATATTGCCCCAATCAAGGTGTACAGAGTTGCCAAAGACTTATCCCAACAAACTCACAGTTGTAATTGCTGTCAAAGGTGCTTCCACCTAGTATTAACTCGGGGGGGGGGGGGGGGGGGTGCACACTTATCCGAACCAATATAAGCTAGTTTTGTATTTTTAATTAATTTTCTGAAATTTGTACAATTTGTTTTTCACTTTCAAGTTGTGGGTTACGATGGTTAAATGTCTGATTTTATGCATTTTAATTCAAGGCTATAAGGCAACAAAAGGTGAAAATTTTGAAAAGGGGTGTGTACTTTCTACAGACACTATACATAGACATATCTCCAGTCTATACATATACCGACACACATACACACATACACATACAGTATATATATATATATATTGAGAGAGAGAGAGAGAATATATCGAAGCTGCATAACGCGCACATTCCACTATGGTGGGTCGAACGTGCCATGGCCCGATCGGCACGTGCGGAATTCCGTGTTTTTAGACTCTTTTTTTTTTGCTGAGGTGTGGTTTTCAAAAGCACGCAAAGCAGATCGTGAAATTCCTCGAATTTCTTTCATCACCCCCACTCCGAGTTCCATTTGGTTCTCCTTCGTCGACCTCCCTTCCCTCCAGTCCCTTTTCATATTGCGTTTAAAACTCAGCAACAAAATAAAAGGTACCCTCTCCTCGCAGTGGGAAGGAAATTACATCACTGCTCCATGACGTCATTGTCATCTCCGATTGGCTCTCCATCTCCCAAGTGTACATGAGATATTTACATTCCATTCGAGATGAGTTCACTGCGCAGTCATTCAGTGACGGCTATGAGCCTTGCGTAAACATGGCTTTGCCCTTTCCATGCACGACTCCAACATGTCCGTCTGTTTGAACGTTTCACGTCGCGTTTTAATTTCCCAATACCCCAGCCCAGCCTCTCCTGCCAAGCACAAGCTCGTCTGGTAAACAAAACGGCCACAGCAGCCTATTCACGCTGAAGCTCTGGCTCTCCCCAGTTGATTTCCATCCACCAGACGCAAAGCAAGGCGAAAACAGGAAACGTGAAGTTGCTTCTGGATTGCCATCAAAAAGTGCTGCATCCCAAGAAATCGTGAATTCCCAATGGAGACACAGCAGGAACACAGAGATTCCCATGCTCTCGGATTGAGGTCACTATTGTAAGTGGTGTACTGGTCTTGCATTTTAGAAAGAGCTAGTCATACAACCAAGGATGGTCGTTTGGACCGTGTGTGTGTGTGTGTGTGTTATATATATATATATATACATATATAATCAGTAATCACACACATATATATATATAGATATATATATATATATGTGTGTGTGTGTGTGTGTGTGTGTGTGTGTGTGTAATATATATGTGTGTGTGTGTGTGTGTGTGTGTGTGATATATGTGTGTCTGTGTGTGTGTGATATATATGTATGTGTGTGTGTATGTGTGTGTGTGTGCGTGTGTATGTGATATATATATGTGTGTGTGCGTGTGTGTGTGTGTGTGTGTGTGTGTGTGTGTGATATATATATATGTGTGTGTGTGTGTGATTGTGGAGGATTTGTTTTCCAAGCTTGGATTAAAATTTTCTTTATTTATTTACATGACAGTAAGCTTGTCGCTCAATTCTAGCATCAAAGTCTAGTCGTGTCTCGTCTGCCTTCATCTTCTCGCCCATTCTTCCCTTTGAGAATGGAATTGTTCTCCCACAGATGTGATATGTGAACCGACCTGTGCGGAGCGGTCAGAGGGGTCGAATAAATTGCCTGAACCCTGGCCCTGGTGCCTAAGCAAGGTTGTACAATCGAAAGTGCTCAGTGAATCTTGTGACACCAATAAAAAGCACAAAATCACCAAAGTGTAAAGGATGTGGTGGGGTAGGTGGGGAAGGAGGGGGGGGGGGGGAGATGTGATCTTCAGTGCTTTCTTTCTGGCATGTGCATGAGCAGCAGAGAGAATGCTAAGCCACGGGTTGCCTTATGCTTAGAGATGGGCTTTCTGATTGTGGCTTAGAACGTTTCTGAAAATGAGAATTTTTATGAGAGAAATGAGAAATGAATGAGAAAATGATAAAGAAGCATGGAGAGAACCCCAGAGAGTGCAGGGTGGTTGATAGAAGGTGAGTAGTGGTTAGAAGGCTCTTTGAGGGCAAATTGCTGCTGGAGAGTGGCTGTGGAACCTGGGCGGTGATTTAGCCATGCTGAATCCACGCTCCTCTTGATTTGCTGGCACCGCTACCTACCAGGCATGATAGACACGCCGATCGGCACTTGACCGGTTGTGATCTTGGCACCACATGGTCCTTCTATCTCTGTAGTTCCTGTGAGTGTGATGCACTGTGAAGCTGATTTGCTGCTGTGCTTGCCTCGAATGCCAGACAAACTTGTGTATACATGTAAGTGGGGCGCTGAAGATAGTAAGATGCAGAAGTATCCCACTTCTGACACCAAAATGTAAGTGGGGTAATGAATGCATACAAGTGCTCGTTTCTAATAAGTTTTATTCATCCATCAGACAAATGGAAGAACCCATGAGTAGGAGAAAAACAAAAATAAACAAGTACAGATACATTCAAAGTACACCTACCCCCATGCCAAATAAATAAATAACATCCTCCAGCGTGGCATAGCTGGGACGCCTTCCGTGCCTGGCAATACCGCCATGCAGCACATGGAGATGGTATTGGGAAGGAGAGGTGTACAATAATTGATTGATTAATTCCATAATTAAAATCAAGGAATAATAATCGTAAAATAATTTTAAAATCAATTGGCTAATAGCATACCTCAACCACCAGTGTTTCATCTGAAGCTGTAACGTTTTGAAAATTAATCGTCATTAATCAAAATGTTAAATTAATTAATTGATTAATTAACGAATCAATAATAATTGATCGATTGATTAATCAATAAATCAAAAATACACTTTACAGCCAAATCACTTGGTCATTGCTGTGTCCAAATATCAGCTTCCTAGCTCATAGGATGGCTGAGATATTGCCCAGATGAGAAAGGAAATTAAGAAGTACTTAATTAATCGATAATAATCAAGTAATTCATCAATTGATTGATTAATCAAAAAACATAAAAATACTGTTTTTGCCAAAGCGCGTGCATACAATTGTGCCCAGATCATAGGATGGCTGAGATATCGCCGGGACAAACAAGAAAACAAACAAGGAAACAAGAAAGCAACCATTTCTATTTTGTGAGGTTCGAGGTATGCTACCTAGATAATTGATGGAGAAATTATTATTATTATTATTATCATTCTTTTATTTTTTATTTTTTTGTATACAAGATCGAGGCTCATGAAAGAGCTAACATTAATCACACAAAAAGTCAAACCGACACATAAAACATATCATAAGGGGAGCGGTAGACAAGATGGGGAGAGAGGGGGAAGGACACAAACACAACATTTGAGAGCAGGGACATCGAGAGATCTGTGGGAGGGAGAGGGCTTGGGGGGAGGTGGGAGAGGTATAAAGTTTAAACATATTTAAATAATATTTAAACAAAGCCATGAAAAACAATCATATATTCACAAAATACCGACGGGGAGAGGGAGCCTAGAGGGACAACCACGTGTCACGTGAACAGGGCAAAAGGTGGAAGGCAAGGAGATAATGGGGGCGGGGCGAGACAGCACACGTGGACAGAAGCACACGATGAGACAACAGCACACGTGGAGAAAAGGAAATAAATGTTTTTTTGTTTGTTTGTTTATTTTGTTTGTTTTTGGGGGGGGGGGGATTTAAAACGTTAGACAAAGAGTAGATGTTTGGGGAAGTTCGGGGGAGAAGAGAAAAATCTAAGAACCAAGCAAAACAGCGAAGTAAGGAACTTAAGTTAACAAACACTGATGGGGGAAGCCTCAGGTTACAAGGCCACGCATGCGAAACGAACAGAAAACGGTTAATTAATTATGAGTTACAGGAAATTCAAACCAAAACTAAATAGAAACAAACAATAACGCATAGATGATAAAATAACGAGTGGAAATTTGACAAACACACGAATGGAAAAATACTTAACTTTTAATGCTTGGAGAGATCAAAAGTTGCCACCTCGACCAGAAACCGGAAGCGGAAGTGATTTTACAATTATTATTTATTGATTTTAATTACGCAATTAATCAATTATTGTATACCTCTCCCTCCCAATACCTGGTCGGGACATTGATTTTTTTGACATGGGGGCGCATATAAACACACATATAAACACACACATATAAACACACACACACACACACATATAAACACACAAATATAAACACACATATAAACACACATATAAACACACACACACACATATAAACACACATATAAACACACAAATATAAACACACATATAAACACACATATAAACACACACACACATATAAACACACATATAAACACACATATAAACACACACACACATATAAACACACACACACACACACACACACACACACACACATATAACCCATTTCTTAACCATAATTTAGTTTCTTAGCGAATTTCATCCGGGTGGGGTTTGGCCAACACTCCTTTGTTCATTTACGCCATTACGTCAATACCGCGATTATCATTATAGTAGAGGAAACGAAAGTGAAAAAGTGGCTTAGAAATTGATTTGAAAATCATTTCATGTTAGAAACAGGCATCCAGTGGGACGAGTTAGGGCATGGGGTGGTGCATCGGGGGAGGGTGGATGCCAGCTGAGATTTTCCCGAAAAGGGTCATTTTAACCCTTTTTTTGCTAAATCAGTATTTCCGAAGTGTTGAAAAAGAGAAGAGATGTTTGTAACAATATCCCATTTATTTGCCCAGCCATTTTACTCTACATGGGGTTTTTATACATCATTTTGTTGCTGATGATATTGCCTACAAAATGCATCTCAGTATTAAAAAAAAAGAAAAAAAAAAGGGGGTTACCATGGTTACAGTGGGGGTCAAGTGTCACCTATGGCAAAAATATATAATTTTCTCACACTTTCTAATAGATAGGCAAAATGCCATATAAAACTAAATTTACTGGTTCTAATTGCTTTTATTTATCAATCCTCACATAGAAGAGCAGTTTTTAGTGAGGGAAGATTGATGTAATACCCCTCTGTGGGCAATTGGTGAAGGGTGAAAATTAACCTTTTCTTCAAAAATACATAGAAATTGTGAAAAAAAACCTCTGTTTTGTATTTACCGGTACATGGAATTGTTAAGTGTGATGTTATAGCATACAGTATGCATTGGAAAATGTCTCCAAACCACCATGGTCAAGATTCCTAGTATTGTTTGAGACTTTATTCTGTTTGCCAACAACCTACGGATAACATAGTTTGAACCGGGGCTCCGACTACCTATACATCTTCATCATCATCCTGTGAATTGGTGCATGATCCCCTACAAGTGCAAGCACTAATGCAGGTCTTTTGTCCTGCACGGAAACAGCCGCATCTTTTTCCACAACCACATGTGCAAAAGCAGCTCACAAGCTCCTTGCAAGCTTTTGGAAGAGGGCTCAGGGTCATCAAATTGGGAACGAGGTTTCCACTACTATCATTCTTCCATCCACTGGTTGTTGGATCAGGCAGATCTTGCACTGGGCTTCGTGACTCCTTCCAGACAAGGCATTGGTAGTTTGCTCGACGAATACGCATTTCCAGTGCATCCTTGGAGCGGGGAAGAGCATCGAGCGAACGCTTTCCTTGAAGGAACATTTCTCAGCGAACTTGATCAATTACCGTAAGAGGGGTGGTTTTTAGGTACAGTTTGCACACAAACTTCTCAGCGTCTTGGATCAATTGGTCACTGATGTTTTTAGACCCCATCTTCTGGAGGCATGCTGACTCTTCAGTGAACACTTTCAACGCAGTCTTCTTCCCTATACCGGCGAACTGGCTGACTGTGTCACAACCTGTTAGTGCATGGAATGCAATAATTGTCTGAATTTGGTCTCCTGGTAGTGAGATCTGATGGATGGGGATGAAGGGACGTTTGGATTTCAATCCTGAACTGAACCACACCTCTGGAGATAGGTGATCTCGCAGGCCCAGTGCCACAACCAGGACATCTGTATCTCGGCATTGAAGGACACATCTCTGGTAGCCCTGTGGTGTCGCATCCCTGGCATGCCGGATGATCCTGGTGTCCGCCTCTTCATGGTTTGCGTTCATGGAGTTGGTGCTCCAGCCGGTAGAAATCCATACCCTCATCAAATCCTCAAACCCGCCGGCAACAACTAATTCATATGTTGGCTGTAGCTCCTTCTCCGCCATCTCTATGAGAGATCCGGAAATAAATGCTGCCAAGTCAGCCTTGTTGGCAGAGAGGCTGAGGAATGAGTTGAAGCTGGAGGGGAGCTTCACGTCCTTTGAACTGATGACCCGTCTGATTGGGCGGGTTTTGCCGGCTCTTTTTTCCCTTGTGCCAGACTTGATGGAGACCTCCTGATACCGATCGAACACAACATCAACCCTGGAGTACATGGGACCAAAGCGGTATAAGACACTGGTACAGAATACATTGCTCAGATCTCCAAAAGTCTCTGATTTCTTCGGCTTGCCAATTGCTTGTATCAGTGCAGGGCCGTCAATGATCAAGCAGGTTTTTGCTGTACTCTTGGGAAGGTTTTTTGACACTTCTATGTCCTTGGTCAGCATTTTTTGAAGCTGGGACTTGTCGGTAGAATGGAGTTTCCCATTGGTGTCTGCTAGTGCACGTGGGACTGATGAAAGCTCATGCCTCAGGATGTTATTCAGGTCTACATCTCTCCCTCCCTGTGCTGCCACAAACAGTCTTTGCATTAGATTCCTGTCAGCTTTGATCTCTTTCTGTTTGCCAGCTCCACTTGGTTGAATGCTTACTTTGTACATCCTGCTTATTGATGGTGTTTTGTTCCTAGATAATGTAGCATGAAGGTCTGTTGACTTCTCAATAAGGCGAGTGGAGACAAATGTTCAACTAGGGATGCTCCTGTTTCACCAGCCTTGAGGACTTCTTCTTTGATGGAGTCTCAAACAATACTAGGAATCTTGACCATGGTGGTTTGGAGACATTTTCCAATGCATACTGAATGCTATAACATCACACTTAACAATTCCATGTACCGGTAAATACAAAACAGAGGTTTTTTTCCACAATTTCTATGTATTTTTGAAGAAAAGGTTAATTTTCACCCTTCACTAATTGCCCACAGAGGGGTATTACATCAATATTCCCTCACTAAAAACTGCTCTTCTATGTGAGGATTGATAAATAAAAGCAATTAGAACCAGTAAATTTAGTTTTATATGGCATTTTGCCTATCTATTAGAAAGTGTGAGAAAATTATATATTTTTGCCATAGGTTGACCTTTGACCCCCACTGTAACCATGGTAACCCCTTAATTATATATATATTTTAAAATACTGAGATGCATTTTGTAGGCAATATCATCAGCAACAAAATGATGTATAAAAACCCCATGTAGAGTAAAATGGCTGGGCAAATAAATGGGATATTGTTACAAACATCTCTTCTCTTTTTCAACACTTCGGAAATACTGATTTAGCAAAAAAAGGGTTAGAAATTACCCTTTTCGAAATAATCTTAGATGGCATCCACCCTCCCCCGATGCACCACCCCAATCCCTACCTGTTTCCAGTGGATGCCTGCTTTTAACATGAAATGATTTTCAAAATGAATTTTTCAGGCTCATTTCCTCTACGATTATATAAACTAGCGTGACTCGGCGCACTCCGCGTGCCTCACCACACTTCGTTTCAGAGGGGTAGGCATCTTTGACCATTTCGGTGTCTTTTGGGTTTAATGGTATTTTGGGTCTTCAGGGCCATTTGGGTCTTCAGGGTCTTTTGGGTCCTCTGGGCCTTTAAGGGTATTTTGGGTCTTTGAGGTGTTTTGGGTCTTCAGGGTCTTTTGGGTCTTTGGTGTCTTCAGACGCTTTTTGGTCTTAAGGGTCTTCGGTGTCTTTTGGGTCTTCAGGGGCTTTTGGGTCTTAAGGTTATTTTGGTTCTTCTTGGTCTTTAAGGGTCTTTTGGTCTTTTTGGGTCGTCGGGGTATTTATGGTCTTCGGGGTCTTTTGGGTCTTCGGGGTGTTTTGGGTTTTCGGGGTGTTTTGGGTCTTCAGGGTGATTTGGGTCTTCGGGGTGTTTTGGGGCTTTGGGGTGTTTTGGGTCTTCCGGGTGTTTTGGGTCTTCGGGGTGATTTGGGTCTTCGGGGTGTTTTGGGGCTTTGGGGTGTTTTGGGTCTTCCGGGTGTTTTGGGTCTTCGGGGTGTTTGGGTCTTCGGGGTGTTTTGGGTCTTCGGGGTGTTTTGCGTCTTTGGGGTGTTTTGGGTCTTCGGGGTGGTTTGGGTCTTCAGGGTGTTTTGGGTCTTCGGTGTGTTTTGGGTCTTCGGGGTGTTTTGGGTCTTCAGGGTGTTTTGGGTCTTCAGGGTGTTTTGGGTCTTCAGGTTGTTTTGGGTGTTTTGGGTCTTCGGGGTGTTTTGGGTCTTCAGGGAGTTTTGGGTCTTCAGGGTTTTTTTCGGTCTTTGGGGTGTTTTGGGTCTTCAGTGTATTTTGGGTCTTCAGGGGTCTTGGTGGTCTGAAGGGTCTTGGGGGAATTAAAGGGTCATCAAAGGTCTGAGGGTTCTCAGCAGTCTTAATGCAATTAAGAGGGTTAATTAAGAGGGTTAATTAAGAGGGTGGTAATTTTATTTGAAGAAGAAGAAGACGTTTTCGTCGCATATAAACATACATAGCGACATACATAACTATATACGTTTGCTCTATTATAATAATAAGAAGACTAGCAGAGTACCCGACCTACGGGCGATCTTGTTCCAAGCGGACAACACATTTTCCTGCCATCGGATATTTTCTGCTGACACAACTGCTTTGACTTGGATTTCTTGCTGATTTCCTTTGGTAATATTGCTCTTGCTGATTTCTGTTCAATGTAGGTGTCCTTGGTTTTTGAGGAATCTCAATGTTCGAGAAAAAAAACACATCAAACATCACCCTAGCTAACGTCACCCCGCCACCTCGATGCTCATACCCACAACCAGCTCACACACCCATCTTTCCCCTCCCCTCCACCATCCCCCAACTTAACAATACCCATAACAACTCCCCCCCCCCCGACCCCCACTCCACTTCCCCCCACAATCTCCCTTCAACCTACACTCTAGCTAACAATACCCATGACCATCCCATTCCCCTCACCCCACTCCACCATACCCTCATAATCCCCTATCAACCATCACCCAAGCTAACAATACACCACGACCACCCCACATGCCTCACTGCCCCCCTTCATCATCCCCAATCAGTATCGGAATCCGAGCTCGCAATGCACCGTTTCTCTGTGTACCGTCGCAGGCAGGATCACGGTGAGTTCACAATGTGACGTCACTGGCAATCTCGAAAATCGACAGTCGAGGGTTTTTTCAGCACTTTGTGATTGGCAAATATAAAAAAAAATTCTCTTCAAATTAGACCATGATTAATGATTGCCAATGGTTTTAGAAATGCATTTGGGTTCCCCTGTAAGGGTCTTTTGGGTCTTCAGGGTATTTTAAGTCTTTTGGGTATTGATGGTCTTTTGTGTCTTCCCAGTCTTTTCAATCTTTGGGGCCTTTTCATTCTTTGAGGTTTTTAAATATTCTTTGGAGTTTTTTGGGAATTTCAGGATATTTGGGGTCTTTTGGGTATTTGGGATCTTTTCAGTTTTGGGGTCTTTTTGGTCTTTGGGGTCTTTTTGTCCTTTCGGACCTTTGGGTCTTCAAGGGTCTTTCAAGTATTTTGGGTCTTTGGGGTATTTTGGGTCTTCAGAGTATTTTGGGTCTTTGGGTCTTTTTGACCTTTTGGGTCTTTCATAGTCTTCAGGGTCTTGTCTTTTTGGACCTTTGGGTCTTCAAGGGTCTTTCAAGTATTTTGGGTCTTCGGGTCTTTTGGAGCCTTTGGGTCTTTAAGGGTCTTTGGAGTATTTTGGGTCTTCTGGGCCCTTGGAGTATTTTGAGTCATCAGGGTCTTTTGGATCTTTTGGGTATGGGGTCTTTAAGTGTTTTTGGGGTATTTTGTGTGTTCAGGGTATTTTGGGTCTTTAAGGGTCTTTGGAGTATTTTGGTGCTTGATGGTCTTTTGGGTCCTCTGGGTCTATGGGGTATTTAAGGGTCTTCAGGGTATTTAAGGGTCTTCAGGGTCTTTTGGTTCAATTGGGTCTTCAGGGTCTTTAAATGGCTTCAGGGTCTTTGGAATATTTTCAGTCTTTGGGGTATTTTAGGTATTCGGGGCCTTCGGGGTATTTTGGGTCTTTGGGGCCATTGGATCGTTTTAGTCTTTTACGTCTTCAGGGTCCTTTGGGTCTGAGGTCTTTTGCATTCTGAAGCAGGTTCTCCTCAAGGAATTGCCTGTATTTGGCTCCATTAATTGTTCCCTCTGTCCTTACAAGTCTCCAAGTCCCTGCCGCTGAAAAGATTCCCCATAGCATGATGCTTCCACCACTATCCTTCACGGTAGGGACAGTGGTAGATGGGTGATGAGCTGTGCACGGCTTCCTCCACACGTAGTGCTTTGCATTCAGGCCAAAAAGTTCAATTTTCGTAGGCCACATAATATTTTTCCTCATGCTCTGAGTCTTTCACACACCTTTTTGCAAAATCCAGGCATGCTGTCATGTGCCTTTTTTCTCAGGAGTGGCTTACGTCTGGCCACTCTCCCATAAAGCCTAGATTTGTGAAGTGCTGCAGAGACTGTTGTCCTTCTGGCAGGTTCTCCCATCTCAGCCAAGGAACTCTGTAGTTCTGTCCACGTTGTCATTTGGTTCTTGGTCACCTCCTTGACCAAGGTCCTTCTTGCCCGGTTGCTCAGTTTGGTCAGACGATCAGCCCTAGGAAGAGTCTGGGTAGTTCCATATTCTTTTCATTTCCAAATGATTGAGCTCACTGTGCTCTTGGGAACTTTCATTTCACCTTTTCATTTTTTTTTTTTTTTTTTTTTTTTTTTATATCCCACTTTGACATTATGAGGTATTATGTGTAAATCAGTGACAAAATCAAATCTCAATGTAATCAATTTTAAATTCAGGCTGTAACAAAATGTAAACTAGATCGTATTCATAGAATACTGTTACAGACGTGGCTTGGATGTTATTTACCGAGCGGTTTTATGGTATGACCACGTCTGCACAAGTTACCCGATTGTGCCCGAACGTTGACTAGTCGCGCGATGCTGGCTCAATAAGAAAAAGAAGACACCCGGCTGGATTACAATAACACAATACGACACCAAGGGTTCAGTTCTCAAGACCTCCGGAGGAGGTTATATTAGGGCGGAAGGTCAGATTACAACTACAAGAGGAACAGCATAGAAAGACAGGCACTTAGACACACTTATATTAACCCCGGACAGACGACAGACAAACGGGACAACGGCTGACTCACACGGGGGTTTGATGGCTAGGAAAGGCAGGATCGATGGCTCCAGGTCCTCCTGGGCTCGGGGCAGGGTACAGTACGGTCCGGTCCGGTCCAAAGATGCGGGGAGGTCTCGTCGCGCTGGGGGTGGCGGTGGCTTCTCTCTCCAAGCTGAGGCGCATCTGACGTCACACCCGGCGCGGGGCCGCGTATATCCGGCGGGGAGTGACACGCCCTCGGCTCGTTAGCTCCGCCTCGTGGAATCGGCACGTTGCTTCTCATTGGGTGCGTGCGGGGGGTTTACCAGGCTCCGCCCTTGACGAGGAGCTGACAAGGAGCCCCTTCGTGGTAACCCCGTGGAGCGCATGGTCTATGGCGCTAATCGAGCCGGTGTGAGGACGCATCCTCCCCCGCTCCGCCGCCATCTCCTCTGTTGTTGTTGTAATTGTTGGGGAAGAAGATGGAAGGAGGTATGGGAAAGGTCCTAAACTCACTACTGATGCCATATAATCACATTCTGGTGCAACGAAGAGTCATAATTAATGGAGACGAGGCCTTAACTGACATAGAATAAGAATAACTAGGAAGATGTCCGAAAGTTGTCTACGTGTGGTGCGGTGGACCTGGGCACGACATTTAATGGGGGAATAAGGGGAAGGTCGGCTCTACTGATTGTTATTTACATGCAATGGGACTAGGGAATGGGGGATTGGGGAAAGTTGGGGAGTATTGGAGAAAATAGGGGAATATTTACAAGCGGATATGGAGGCCAAATTCCATATTCGCAACATTGCACCCTTCTCTACCCTCGGGGCGTCCCGACCCGATAAATTTTTACCTACTTTAGTGTGGCACGCAATGTAGTTCCCTCTACTATTAACTCTACCCTGAGTGCGACAGTTTTACAGATATTCACAAATGAGTAAATATGTCCCCCTGCGACGTTGCACCCTTCTCCTCACAGAAACACACCCACAGGATAACCGAATCCGGAAAGAATTCTCAAACTAAACATACAGCCGGTAGGGAGCATTATTTACAAGACTACGCTGCTATTTACACTACGATCCAGGACCTGTTTTTGGAGGAACACATGCAGATGTTATGCATAGAGAGAGCGCGCTTGCCAACATCGATACACCAACCCACGAGTGCTCTGTGGCCGACGGCCTTTAATAACGTACAGAGCACCCTTTCCCAGCATCAAAAGCACCACCCCACCACCAATCGGTGCAGTCACCATTGTTCATTGGAATAAAAATAAATTCGACAACCCCTAACCCTGCAGGTGTCTCTTGCTCTTCGTGTGGCCTTCAGTGGTGTTAATTAACAGTGGTTCACCTTTATGGCATAGGTGCCACGTTGACCCATAGGTCCATCCCCGGGTGGTGCTTGGCCGCAAACGAACTGCGGTCCATTGTGGGTGGCCACAAACATTGCGGTCCATATGGTGTATCGATCCCGGCAGCAAACAGCGAAAGTGCAGGCCCACAACTGCGCAGCCAGCACCTCTCTCTCCTCTCTCTCTACCCCAAAGCCAGATCCTCGGAGGTGGGAGACAAAAGAAGCAGACAAGTGAGTAAGGTGGTAAGGGCGCAAAAGTGCACGCAATACAAGATGATGCACACTGGGGGCACATGGGAACCAGGTGAGACAGGTACGTTCCTATCGTACGCCCCCCCCCCCACCAGGTAACCTACATGGCCCCTCCCTTACCCCTTACTGTATCCACAAAACACAACACTACCCATAAACATCTACTTTACAAATCGACAAACATCCCTACTGTCTTCCCCGTTCCTCCCATAAACCAAATTCGTCTTCTCTCCCTCCTAACCAATCAAATTTGCCATTTTCAACTCAACATCAGTCCCTCCTAGGGAGGGAGAGATGGAATCACCCCAATGTCTCATCCACGTCGTGATGCGTCTCACAAATCCACACAGCAATCTCATTTCCTTCAACAAACAAAGAAAACACAGGTGTGGAGTCATCATCATCACCACAGGTAAGTGGCTGCGTATGGTGCGACAGGTTCTTCAATCCTAACTATTTCCTAAATGACTTTAACAACTTTACACTACCCGGGGTCTTTCTCCGGCCAACCCATTGGCCCTCTTACACTATGGGTTCTAAAAACCAATTCCCATTGGCCAAACTGTGGTGCTTTTCAATTTGGGGTCTCACTCCCCCGATTCATCTCCCGGTGCCCTCGCACAATTTCTGGGCTGTGGCGTGTACCTCTCCCAGTGGGTCTACCCACCTGCACACCTCCACCACTGCAGTTGCCTCCGAGCTTACCTGCTCCTTACCCTAACCTAACTACCTGGGGAAGGCCCTCTGGCACTCTCCCCACTCGGTGCCCTCTCTGGCACTGGGCTACCCGGGTCCGTCCTCCGGATCCTCGGGCCCCATCCACAACTCTACCGACTCCCAGAGCCCACCTGCGGCCTCACCTGGCCGACATCCTCACAGTGGTGGAGTGCCCAACCAACTACACACACTAACAGGCTACACGCCCAGCCATTTCCACAACACTAATGCACCCATCCACAACACCATTCTGCAACCGCACCACAGATGCCAATATCCAACCACAATTTACCTGTACCCTCTACCTAACACTTACACTACCCGCCCCGGGTACTCGTGAAAGGGGTCCACTCTTCCCCCATCCACACCTTCGCACCATGCACACCACTCCGTACCACTTACTCCAACTCTCTCCACACACCTGTACTTGCACACCTGTGCTCTCACACCTGGTGCCACCTGCACCCTTCTCTCCCCAAGCGCATTCGCGCTGATCCACAACACTCACTACTCATACACTGCTCCACACACCTGTCCAGTTGCACACCTGTGCAATCACACCTGTTCAATTCTCACACACACAGCATCATCTCAGCTAACTACTCCCTTCTGAAACTTGCGCTTCCCAGTCGTCCCTTTAAACTATTGCGCTCCCTCGTCATTATCATCCATACTAATCTACCTGCGTCCCCACTACAGGTATCAGTCACTAACTAATCTTAACGTCACCTAATGTCATCTTCTAGGGCCCTACACACAATATCCTAACCCACCCGGGCTAGTTTTCACTGCCATACACCCCATAAGCTATTGCGCATTTGCCCCACTTGTGAGGGATGGTGGATTTGCCATCCCACCACATCGGGGGTCTCTCACTACCAATTTTGCACATCAAATTTCAACAAATTAAAAATTTGCCAATCACTGCCCATCATCTGCCAATCACTACTGCCAATCCCTTGCCAATCATCAAATTTTGTTTTTCTCTAATTTTGGGTCCAAAACACTAACCTCATCTCCCAGTCTACTCACTAATACCTCTCGGTGCGCCAATCCCTGTCCAAAGCCCGGCTTCGTAAAGCCAAGCAATGGATGCTGGTTGTTTTGTGCCAGCGGCTGGATACGTCCGGCACTCGGTGCAGGGACGGGGGCTTACCCGGGCCGAGATCCCACGCATCACCTCGGCGTGGAGCCATCCAATGTCCCGATCTCGACCTGCCGGCATGCCTCAACAAAACGTGGTCGCCATGACGACTCTTTCTATCGGGCCGCCCGCTCCGCCTAGTGGAGCACGGACGTTCAAAGCGAGGCCCAGCACGGATCGCGCACGGCGGTCCTTTCGAACCCGCCGTGGCTCGGATCCCCGCTGGTTCTCGCGGCACGCGAAACCCGGCACGCACCGAGGGCCCGCTTCGGCTAAAAGTCGACCTAACCTTTAACCCGGTCACCGTCGATGCTTCACCTGCTTGCTTACACCCCGCAGCCCGTTCCTTGCTCACACATCCAGCTGTGCCCATGCTCCTCGTACCCTTCCTTACACACCCAGGTACACCCATTCCACTCACAGCCTTGGTCACACACCTGACCACCGAACACTTTGGCACACATTCGTTGCTCGCACACCTCACCAATACACCGCTTCGCGCCCCCTCCTCGGTCACCTCCTCTGTGACAATCACAGGTGTGCTCTCATTCGCACACCCAACCACGTGCCTCACCACCAACTCCAGCGTGCATTCCCACTCACGCTCTACCATTCCAGGTGTGCATCCTTCCATCCCAGGTGTACATCCTCGCTCACCTGTCACAACTAACTCACGCTCCATGTCACTCTCACTACTTTCACCTCCATTCCTGATAGCGCACTCACCCTTACTCTTGACAGCGCACTCTTTCCCCATGCACCTGTCCGTCACACACCTTCCTCGCGCACACTCTCCCGTCACACCCTCTGTAACACTCACCACACCGCGCTCCCATGTGCTCCCTCGCACACACGCTACGACCGACTCACTCTCGCCAGCACACTCACTCCTTGGTACACACTTTTTCCTCACACACCCCAGAGTCGGACTTTCTTGCACACCTCCATTTTCGCACACCAGACCTGTCGCACACTTCACCCACGGCCTCTCACGAACACCCGGGTCCATCTCGACCCCCAAGCTCCTTAAATCCCCTGGCGCATCATACGCACGACCATATTGGTCACCACTTACACCGGGTCCTCTTCCTCTTCGCTTCTCCTCCATCACCTGCGAATCCCTCATCCGGTTAATGAGCACATCATCACGATCCAAACACAGACTTTGGACCAATTCTTTTATCTCCTCTTTTATCTCTTTGTTATCCCCTCTCCGTCGCTTCTTAATTTCGCTCACCCCCTCTTCCACTTCTTTCCGTGTCGCTTTCAACCCTCCTAATACCGCAGTGTTCCTTTGAACCTGCTCCACTAACTCCGTCTGTCCCACCGTCAGCTGCTCCACCTCCTGCGTCAGGTCCTCTATGCCCCCTTGTAACTTTACAGTCCCCTTTCTCACCTCCTTCTCCATGTGCTCCTTACAGTGCCTCACCTCCTCGCGCACTCCTCCGACCTCCTCACTCACACCTCTTCTAATCTCCTCTCCCTCTACCCCATTTTTCACTCCCTCTATCTGATTCTCCTGGGCAGCCATTCTATTTTCTACCCCCATTAACCCATTTTTCACCTCCTTTATCCCGTTGTCTAACCCCTCTCCGGTACCCCTCGCTTCGTCCCTCATTACCCCCAGTTGGCCCTCCAATCGCTCACTCCGAGCCCTCATTCGGTTCGTTATTTCTTCAATTTGGTTTCCCAATCGCTCACCCTGAGCATCCATCCGGTTCCCCAACCGCTCACCCAATCGCTTTCTATCAGCCCTCATTTGCTCACAATTCTGGGCCATAAGGGCCTTCATTTGTATCCAAAACGAGTTCAAATCCATCGGGGGCGCTGCCACGGTCGCTGGCGCGGTGATCAGCGAGGCGCCATTTTGCGCGCCCGCTTCTTCGTGCGTGACGGCGCTATTTTGCGAACCTGCCGCCCTCACTGCTTCGCTCTCCTCCTGTCCCTCATTTTGGTCCTGGATCGACCCTACCTCACTCTCCTTTACCGGACCCCAGCTGTCTTGATCCGCCATAGCGCGACTTTCAAAATTCGGTTTTTTTTTTTGTTTTTTTTTCGTAAAACAAATTCAAATTTCGCCGTTATAATTTCGCGCGGGAAACGCGCTCCGAATCGATTCGGTCGAGCGCCGTACGCGCTCCGGCTCGATTTTCCCTCCCAAAATTTGGGCCTAACTAATTTAGTCCCGGGTTCGAATTCCACTCCTCGACACCAATTGTTACAGACGTGGCTTGGATGTTATTTACCGAGCGGTTTTATGGTATGACCACGTCTGCACAAGTTACCCGATTGTGCCCGAACGTTGACTAGTCGCGCGATGCTGGCTCAATAAGAAAAAGAAGACACCCGGCTGGATTACAATAACACAATACGACACCAAGGGTTCAGTTCTCAAGACCTCCGGAGGAGGTTATATTAGGGCGGAAGGTCAGATTACAACTACAAGAGGAACAGCATAGAAAGACAGGCACTTAGACACACTTATATTAACCCCGGACAGACGACAGACAAACGGGACAACGGCTGACTCACACGGGGGTTTGATGGCTAGGAAAGGCAGGATCGATGGCTCCAGGTCCTCCTGGGCTCGGGGCAGGGTACAGTACGGTCCGGTCCGGTCCAAAGATGCGGGGAGGTCTCGTCGCGCTGGGGGTGGCGGTGGCTTCTCTCTCCAAGCTGAGGCGCATCTGACGTCACACCCGGCGCGGGGCCGCGTATATCCGGCGGGGAGTGACACGCCCTCGGCTCGTTAGCTCCGCCTCGTGGAATCGGCACGTTGCTTCTCATTGGGTGCGTGCGGGGGGTTTACCAGGCTCCGCCC